>NC_139949.1:38441775-38724275 GCF_963454915.1 Gymnoscopelus microlampas | reverse complement strand
GGTTGCACTTCAGTGCAAGTGTCACCATAATAGCACGACCTTTAGTGTATTATTGCCATTATAACACAGTTTCATAACCTTGAGTGTATTATTGCCATTATAACACAGTTTCATTTATATGTGTATTGATATTTATTTGTTACTGCAGCTTATCAGGAGATTTCAGCCAATCATTATGGGAGATGATTGTGGTATAAAGTTAGATAGATCTATCTCTGTTCTTGTTTTATTTATTGCAACTAATAAGATTCATTGAATCTATTATTCCGTCAGATCTAGTCCACCTCACCTGTCAATCAGTTGGCTCCGCCTACCAAGACCTGTTGCCTGTGGTTACCAGACTATTCCAAACACCAGAGACCCAAGATCAAGGTAAGCTTATGTGCGCACACACACGCACGCACGCACGCACGCACGCACGCACGCACGCACGCACGCACGCACGCACGCACGCACGCACGCACGCACGCACGCACGCACGCACACACACACACACACACACACACACACACACACACACACACACACACACACACACACACACTCATTCAATTAATTTCTAACAACTATATTAACCCTACTTGGGATATTACAATTTCAATTGTTCCTCACTTCAAGATTTGGTTGTATATGAATTTACTGACATATTACATATGGAGAAAATTTGATGTGACATGATGGACAATTCAAGCAAGTGTGATGATATATGGCAGCCAATCATAGACCATCTTGCTCAAATACTTACTTAGTTGTATGCTATCCACTTTCCACAAAGACTTTATTATCTAGCAGTGTAACTCATTGTAATGACTATCATTGTTTTGAAACTGTGCCGTGTTTTTTTTTTTTTGGTCTTTGTTCACGTTATTTTTCGTATTTTTCGTATTTTTTTATTAGTACTACATCGTTGTGAATCCTCCGCCGCTGCCTCTCTCTCTCTCTCTCTCTCTCTCTCTCTCTCTCTCTCTCTCTCTCTCTCTCTCTCTCTCTCTGCACTCTCGCTCATTCTGATGAATGAATGAACGATGTAATCTCTCCATCCAGGTGACTTTCTTTCTGACCCTGTTCCGCACCAGTGCTCAACCCTCCATCTCTACCTCCTCCTCTCCTTCCCTCGCTCCTTTCCTCCCCTCCCTTTCTCTCTCTGTCTGTAGAACTATTCTTTTTTTCCCGCAACTGTCTGTAATAATAATGTGAACAACCTCCGAGATGATGTGCCGAGATTCGGCCTGGACCGCTGGCGTGGCGGTCCAGGCACCTACAGTAGGCTGCAATGCCAGCCTGACAGCGCGTCGCGGGTTCGACTCCCGTTCCCGATGACCTTTGCTGCGTGTCACTCCCCATTTCGATCGCCCCATTTCCTGTCTACTGTAAACTATCAATAAAGGCAAAAAAAGGGGGGCACGGTGGCGCAGTCGGTAGCGATGTCGCCTCGCAGCTAGAAGGTCCTGGGTTCGATTTCCGCCGGGGACGCTGTGGGCGCTGGGGGCGTGTCTTCTCCTCTGCGTCGTCAGGGCCCATACCCTAGGTGGGGTTGGTGAAAGGGCCTACTCTGTGTGGAGTTTGCATGTTCTCCCCGTGTCTCCTAGGGTAGTTAATACCCTCACAAAAACATGTAGTAAACTTTTAGTAGTATTAAAATACTAGCTAAAAGTGGAAACATGTAGTAATCCTGGTCGCTATACCGCCTCCCCCATGACAGCCGGGGAGCCTGATGGAGGGGAAGGGAAGGGAACTGGTTGGAATAACGTGTTCCTTCCACGTGCTACGTCCTACTGGGGAAACTCCCCCCTGTCAGTTGACAAGAAGGTCAGTTGGCTCTCATGCATTGAAGGAGGCATGAGCTCGGCCCTGGGCTCTCTAGGCTGGTGGAAGGAGTGTAGCGCCCAGGATCACTTAGAACATTGGCACCGGGTGAAAAAAAGGGTTACAAAATCGTGGGGTAAAAAAAAATATATATAAAAAAAAAAAAAATTAAGCATGAATTCAAAGCCAGACATTTCTAATACTCCCTCTGTCTCTATGCTTTGTTTTAGAAACGGGCCATGGCGTACGCATTTCCTTTTATCCTTTTTTTTTAACCATGATGAAATGTAATGAAAATATTCAATGGAACCTTTTCCCAACAGAGGGACACATCAGTGTTCATGGCACTGCAACACTGTGTGGACATTCAGGCTGCCTGCCTTGGTGGACGTGTTCTACTGAGCTAATCTTTCTAGCTGTTATATAACCACATGAGCCAAATATTTAAATAATGGCTAAAAGTGGAGTTTGATTGATTGAATACTTTATTTAGAAGTTTGCAGGAACATGAAACACATGAAAGTACAGTTCAAATACAAGGTCAACTAAATAGGATTAAATAAACCCAAAAAGCCAATGACTTGTTTCAATCGGGGTCCTTTTGTACTCAACTCATAGTGACATTAACACATTGAGTGCCAGAGTTTTTTTTTAAACGCGTTTTTACCGTTTATTGGTGATCTTTTTAGAGCTGCAGAAGCCACGACGAGGACCCGGATGTAAACAAACGGTGTCTGGGCGATGGCCAAGGGTCCCGTCTAACGACTGGATCAATAACATTCTTACCGCGAGCCGCCATTGCAGAGTGATCGCCCATCGAAACCTTTTTCTCAAGATCCCATCATTGGGGCGGATGCACGTCCGTTTTTTGGGGATGACGTCGCATCTGTCCATTCCCTTTTAAAGGGTCCAAGGATCATTCCTAAGTTGCGTTAGAGCGCCCTCTTGTGGAAAAAGATAATAATAACGTAATAATACGTTTATGGCACTCCATGGGTGTATTTGCAAAAATGTAATATTAGGTTTTTCACACTCAATGTGTTAACAGGGTGCAGGCAAATAAACAATGTCAATACGTCTACGTCAGGTTCTGCCGAAGATGTTTGCTGAGTTTGCTCCGGTGCCTTCTGTCTTCATGCCTTACCTGAGATCCTCCACAAACAGGACCAGCCTGAACCTGGCCTGAGGCCGCGGTGGAGGAACCTCCCATCGTTCTTTTTAGATCAGCTATTCTCAACAGCTATGTTAGGCAAACGACACCGTGGTACGACTAAGTATTCAAATCAGTCTTTAGGTGACATTTTAGATGACCTGGCCGACTAATGAGCTCTCTACATGACGTGTTAGAGAGAGAGAGAGAGAGAGAGAGAGAGAGAGAGAGAGAGAGAGAGAGACATGGAAACAAAAGGAATGAAGAGCAACATTCAAACGTTTTAGTGTGTTCTCGGGCGGTTCTCTCTCTCTCTCTCTCTCTCTCTCTCTCTCTCTCTGCATGTGTGAACCACCCAGAGTGCAGCTGTATGCTAATCTGACATTTGTCACATCTGTGTGACACTCCTGAGTGTGTTTTTGACTGACATTTTAAAAACTGCATTCGTCTTGCTACACCTCTCCTCTATTTCTTCTCTTCCCTCCCTCCAGTTATTCTCTCCTCTCTTCTCCCTCCTGTCCTCCTATTCTCTCTCTCTTCACCCCCCCCCCCCTCCACGCTTCTCTTCACATCATTCTTTACTTCTCCTCCGCTCCCCTTACCTTCATCTCTCCTCTCCATTTCTATCTTCCCTTCTCTTCTCTTCTTTTCTCTTCTCACCCCCTCTCTCTCTCTCTTCTGCTATCCCAAACAATGTTCCAGTTAAACTTACCTGTATTCTAATTGACATTTGACTAATGGCCACTTTGACATTTCACAACTGACACCTCTCTCTCTTCCGCTCTCCCTCCCTCTCTCTCTCTCTCTCTGTTCCTTTTTTCCTTATGCTTTTTAAAGGGTAATATTAGAAACAGAGTTGTAAACCTCTCTCTCTCCCTCTCTCTCTCTCTCTCTCTTTCCCTCCCCCCTTTCTTGCCATCAGAGACATAGCTAGCATGCTGGGGAGCTAAGCTCACTAAAATGTCAAATTGACACAGACAAATGGAAGCCTGGAAGGGACAAACGGAGAAGTGTCTCGAAACATAAGAAATATTTTTTGTTTTTTATATGTTTTTAATGGTGTTGCTGTCTGACTTTGATTGTATTTTTGTTATCTGTGTGCGCGCGTGTGTGTGTGTGCGTGTGTCTAGAGGGCCGTCCTTCTGTCCTGTGGTGCATGTACTTCAACATGGCTGACAGCTCAGCGGTGGAGGCAGCGAGCTACGACCTTCCCTCCAACGTACACGTCTGCTCCGGGCCGGACGCCTCCCTGGGACACCAGCACCCCATCGCCCTGGTCAGAGTTACACCTAGTCTAACCCACTGTCTCTAAGGACTTTTTGGACACTTTACTCAACCACTTAAACCCAGTCGTGGAAAGTAACTTAGTACATTTACCTAAGCACTGTACTTAAGTACAATTTTAAGGTATTTGTACTTTACTTGAGTATTTCCAATTTCCAATACTTTTACTTCCACTCCACTACATCTCAGAGGCAAATATTGTACTTTTGCTCCACTACAATTATTTGAAAACTTTAGTTAGATTATTATTACAAAACATACATTAACCACTTCAGCCCCTATATTTCGGCCATTTGAAAATAGCAGATCTACAAGCTCACTGTGAGATTGTGAGCTTGTCATATTATGGCTCTGAACCCATAATATGACTAGAATGAATCTGAACCCATGACATGATGGGCATGTATGAACCCTTGTGGTATTTGTAATACTAAAAGGCTGACTTATATTAGAGAATCACTTTCCCTTACTCTCTCTCTCTCTGTCTCTCTGTCTCACCGTCTCTCGCTCGCTCTCTCTCTCTCTCTCTCTCTCTCTCTCTCTCTCTCTTCATTGTTTCTCTCTCTCCAGGCGGAGTCCATCTTCCAGAAGATTCTTCCAGAGGAGGAGTTCTGTCCCCCGGCTCCCAACCCCGAAGACATCATTTATGACGGAGACAACTCCTCCTCCTCACCGGGACAGGAGGAGGTGGAGAGACAGGGAGAGGGGGAGAGAGAAGAGCAGAAAGAGGGAGAGGAGGAGGACAGGGAGCGGGAGAACGTGGGAGAGGAAGAGAAAGATGGAGAGGAGAAAGAGGGAGGTGAGGAGAGGGAGAAGGAGAAAGAGGGAGGTGAGGAGAGGGAGCAGGAGAAGGCGGGAGATGAGGAGAAAGAGGGAGAGGAGAGGGAAGACGAGAAAGAGGGAGGGGAAGAGAAAGGGAGAGAGGAGGAGCAGGGGGAAGAGATTCAAGAGGAGCCTCCAGTGGAGGAGTGACCACACACACACACACACACACACACACACACACACACACACACACACACACACACACACACACACACACACACACACACACACACACACACACACACACACACACACACACACACACACACACACACACACACACACACACACGTCTGTAAAACTATAGACACCAAACTCAGTTGCAGGGAATTGTGGGTAAGCTGTCTGGAGTTAGACTGTCTGAACGATCATCTTGTCGGCTGTTATTTATTCTGGTTGTATTCATGTACTGTTCTTTATTGTTGTTTTTGCCAAATGGTTTTGTGCTACAAGCCTCAACTCAATCTCCTAAATGATGTCTCCAATACTTCCACTGGGGGTCGTGTTTTATTTAATATTGTTTCATTTAACCCATTTAGACCGGGAAAGAATCTGTGTCATGTTTAGATTTCTTTGGGCTATTCAAAAATAGCAGATATACAAGCTCATACGAGCTTGTAGATCTGCTATTTTTGAAAAATCTTGAAAATGTGTGCAAATCTTTGAACATTTTATAATTTTTACAAAAGCAAACATGTTTAACTCCAATCTTTGCTTCTGGGGATTCTACAATGTCTTCTAAATCCTAATAGTTAAAAAAAAAAAAAACTTATGTTGCTATAATATCAGTGGTTCTCAAACTTTTTTCATGTCAAGGACCCCCTAAATGATATGTATTTGGCAGTGGACCCCCATCTCAAAATATTTAGTTCCAGGGACCCCCAGAAGCAAAGATTTGAGTTACAAATGTTCGCTTTAAATGTTAAATGATTTTCTAAAATAGCCAAAGAAATCTTTAAATGACAAACAATGCTTTCCCGGTCTTAAAGGGTTAATATTGTTTCATTTAAGAGAAATGACTTACTGTGACTTTCCAGTCATTGGAGTATTTTGTCTCATTGCCTTTTTTGTTTTAATTGTATTTATAACAAATGCAGCCAATGATATATTTTCTGAGTGAGTGTATGTGTGTGTGTGAGTGCGTGTGTGTGTGCATGGTGTGTGTGAGTTTCTAACTGAACTGTGGCCTTTCTATTTCTGTGTTTCTATTTTGCTTCTATTATTTTGTCACTGTGTATAAATGTCACGGTTGTCGGGGCGATGAACAGCAGACAGATGCATGTCCCCCAGGAGCCTGTCATAGACTCACTATACAGTTACATACTCTACTGTGCTTCTACTCTAAACCATAAAAGTATAAATCCATAAATAAAGCTTCAGCACAAACAATTATTTGGCTTTCTTTTTATTGACTGGTTTCTCCTATGGTCGTGACTTGTGAATTGTGTTTCACATACTGACTTAAGGAATTCAGTGTGCTAAAATCAGTGGTGTAAAGTAACTAAGTAGATTTACTCAAGTACTGTACTTAAGTACACTTTCGAGGTATTTTTTACTTTCCTCTGTATTTCCAATTTTCAATACTTTAACTTCTACTCCACTACATCTCAGAGACAAACGTTGCACTTTTACTCCACTACAATTATTTGACAGCTTCAGTTATACTTTGCAGATTTAAATCATTATATGTATGTATGTTTTATTATCACAAAACATACATTACCCACTTCAGCCCTATATATATTTCGGCCATTTGAAAATAGCCCATCTACGATGCGACGCATTGTGAGCTTGTAGATCGGCTATTTTCAAAAGATTTGTATACATTTTGAACTTGTGAAACAGGACATTCTGCACAATGAGTACTTTACGTATATTTTGATACCTTTGTACTTTTACTCATACATTTTGAATATTTGAATTTTACAGAGTGTTTCTACATTGCAGTATTGATAAAAAAAATGCGAGTGCTTTTTCCACTACTGTCTAAAATGTGAGAATATGTTTTATTCCTTCCTGAGTGTGTAGAGTAAGGGTGAAACGAGACCAAACTGTGTTTCGTTTCCCCCACTGGCACCTTGTCATGTGCCCCCCCATGCTGAGACCCACTGCCCTGGAGCTAAAGTACCGCACTACCCACAATCCTCCTGGGCAACCAGAGTGGTATGATGGGAGAAAAAGGGTACCAAGTGCCCAGAGATACACACCGTGTGGAGGTATGACGCACACACACACACACACACACGCACACACACACACACACACACGCACACTGTAAATGAAGCACGTCCCTGATCAGCGTGGTTAATACAAAGATGGGTGTGTGTGTGTTTTTACTTGTATCAACTATACTTGTGAGGGCCAAATGTCCTCACAAGTATATAGTATAATTTGAGAAATGGACGTTGTGAGGACAATTTTCCCGATCCTCACAAGAGAAATGTGTTGTTTGTTGGTTAAAAATGTTTTTTAGAGTTACTTTTTTGCAATTAACCCATTTAGACTGGATTAAGACTGTCATTTTTTGATTTTTTTTGGCTATTCAAAAACATAGCAGATCCACAAGCTCATAGCTATGAGCTTGTGGATCTGCTATTTAAAAAAAAATCGTGAACATTATTTTGTGCAAATCTTTGAATAAATACTTTTTAAAGCGAACATTTGTAACTCAAATCTTTGCTTCTGGTGGTTGGCTTTCAAAATATATATATATATTCAAATAGTTGATGTCCTCACAAGTATAATAATACGTGTGTGAGTGTGTGTGTGTGTGTGTTTGTGTGTTCAGGTGTCCCAGGTAGACAGTGTTCATGGTATTTAGTGTCATTTCACGGTAGTAAATGTGATTTGAGGCTGTGTATTGTCTGTAGGCGTCTCACTGTGGAGGAGCTCTTTGAGTGACAGGTTGAGCATTATGGGGATCATTTACATCATTTAACCCAGGGGGGTATTCAACTAGATTAGGCAGGGGGCCACAACTGTAAAAATTACACAAGACAAACAAAAAAACATCAAGTTCATGGTTTAACCGGAAACCGTTAAGAAATGTGTAACTGGTTGTTAAACCCATTAAGACCTGAGGCCGATTCTACAACTGCATTCTAAATCAGTGGTTCTAAAACTTTTTCGTAATTAAAACTTAATTAAAACATTTTCAAACGCTCTAAAGATTTTTTTAAATGTTCAAAAATAGCAAATCTACAAGCTCTAAAAAAAAGCTTAGTTCAAAATGGTCATCCTGTACAACCAACCATCCAAGATTATTATATATTTTTTGGAGTATGGAATGTGTTCCAGGGCCACAAGAAAACTCACGACAGGCCAAATTTGGCCCGCGGCCCACCAGTTGAATATCACTGATTTAACCCCTTCAGATACCCATTTGAAATGTATTTCACGTTGCCTATATTTATCAATATACTATAACAATACAGCATAATATGCAGAATATGCATTTAGGCTACTGCACAAATATACCAATATATTATATACAAATATTTGTGTGTATATTTTGTAATGGATTGTTACCTTGGCAAATAATTATAAATTATTTAACATTATCTGAGAGCTCTAATTGTATTTTAAATTGTATGGAAGATCAAAATCTAGACTACTGTCTTTGTTGAACTACATTCTCAATGAGAATTTGGCTAATATTGTACAACCTTGATCAAGTCCTGTATTAACCTTTACTGGATCTGTAATTCCCACTGACTCTTGTGTGTTTATTTCCCATGTTTAATCCCCACATTGGAATTAAAAAGTGCAATGCTCAACAAAATATAAAACACATCTAAATGTAGAATGCAACAGAGTTGGCTATCAGATAAAAATTTAAAAAATACTGGAAACACATAATAAAGAATTAATAGAGTAGTGTCTTTAGATTCATTGTAAGATCTGTATAGCGCTTGAATTGAGCGTATTTTGGAAGTGGTTTGATGAGCATTTAATGGCATCATGTCTTTAAATATAAATGTAGTTCATATAGTTCCTAGTGTTATAGTGACATCTTGTGGCTCCTAGGCCTATACAGTGGGTTACTGTTTTTTTTTTTTTTTTTTCATTTCTCAAATTTTCAGTAATAATAGTAGGGATAATACCCTATAACCCCTTTCAGGCCGTGACCCCCTCAAAATAATCATATTTGAACTGGGGGACCCCCCCCTCACACACACACACACACACACACCCTGATAAGTACTTGGAATGCATTACATTTAGGTTGACTCTGTTCCACAGATACATTTTGTGAAAATAGCCGATCTACAATCTCACAACACTTCGCAACACGAGGCGTTGTGAGCTTGTAGATCGGCTATTTTCACAATTTCTTTCTTATATTATGTTTGGCCAGTTTTTATAGTAGAGCTTGTTCACTCAGTTGATTACTCTTGATGCAGTAATGGTCTTTTTTCATTGAATTTCATTGAATTTCTTATCTTTTTTTTTTGTCAGGGATTAAAAAGGTCTTAAAAGTCCTTACATTGACACTTTACTGTCATCTGGAGGACCCCCCTGCCCGAATAAAATTGCATTATGTGCATTCATGTGGGGACCCAATTTTATTGTGCTTTACAATTTGTCACTTTTAAATAGCAAAGAGGAAGGGTGAGGGCAAGGACACATTCACAGGCTCACTGGCAGAGAGCCATCATGAGAGAAAATGGGGGGAAATGATGTCATAATTACTGTGAGCCACATTAAATTAAGGACAATTACATTCATTAAAATGACTGAAATTACAGCTAAAGTGCACTTTGGGCACAGTTTACAAAGGAAATGTTTTAATTGCATGTTTTTACTTCATGTAAAATCTCATTTGAAAAACAATGACAATGTAATGATGATGTAATTATTACATCCATTAAACCACCTTTAAATGTTTGCTCTCGCACGCCCCCTAGAGGCAGCTCAAGCACCCCAAGGGGTGCAGCGCCCCACTTTGGGAATCCCTGCCCTATGATAGTAAATGTAGTTCATATAAAGTGTTATAGTGACATCTTGTGGCTTGTATAGGTTACTGCTTTTTTTTCATCACAGTAATTTTCAGTAATAATAATTTTACTACAAACTGCTCTTGCTGCTCAGTTATGGCATCAACTATGATGATGGATGGCTTGGACGCGTTCCTGTGACCCCCCCCCCCTCCATTTTGTCATATATACCAGTACATGTAGTACATGTAGCCAAGTTAAGTATCACATGCTTATCAGTAGCTTTTGTGAAGGTTTTGACTGCAAATCATGACACTGTTTCACTTCACCAATACCCAGCTTTGTCCTTCACAGCATTGCATTGGACATTGGTGAACAAAACAAGAGGTTTTAGGTCATGGCTTGGCTTATCAGGTCTCTGAATTGTTTTTTCTGGTTTGCTGTATTTCACTATTGAAAGGTCTCCGGAATTAAGTCCTGATCAACCATTCTGCTCCAGCAGTCCAGAGTCTGACTCCATGTTTATGTTTTGATTGGTCAGGAATTAATTGATGACAATTCATCTGACCAGGTCTGCTTTGGCCTTCATAGAAAACAGGAGGTGTTTTGTCTACTGCACATTTCATTACTAAAATATATACAATGCCTGTGTATTTTTAACCACTTAAACCTTAAAACTTATACTTTGTTGACTGGTGTCACCCAGGGGTACATATACATATCCCCCTCCTTTTTTTCTTACACCAAATCTCTGCCATTTTCGCCGAATGTTCGCCTAGACGCCTACTATGACATGCCCAGAATGAGGCCGATTCTAAAAACGCCTTCTAAATCCTGACCGACGTTTTCTGAAAAACTTCAAATATTATTCAAAAATTACAAAAACTGTATATTGCTATATACTGTACATAGCAACAAGAATCCCAAAAGGGGTTCCCGTCTTGAAAGGTATAGTGACCACTTCGTTCCCGCCAAGTGGTCAACAACCCTATATCTGAAACATGGACACTGTTAAATGGTCTCTCAGACCAACACTAATGTATCACAAATATGCATATATTATACACGTTAACATTTACATCAAACAGCCCCGCAGCATGTGTGCTTAACATCAACTAGCATGGCCAGTTTTGTTTCCAGGGAACTATGTCTACTTCAAGGTAAACTGTCAGTACAACAACTCCCAGCATCACTGAAACATGAATAATAACCAGTGATATTCAACATCATAGTTTTATTAATATTGATAAAGCTAGGTGTCACTGCAACAGACAGCAGGCATCAGAACTGTGCAAAACAATCTGCACAAATATACAATCAACAATAGCCATTAACGTTCGACAGGCGTGATGCATACAGGTGTCTTTTAAGCCAGTGGTTTTCAACCCTTTTCATATCAAGGTCCATTATTTATTGGGTATTTGAGCCACAGAACCACCGTTTGATGAGATTTAGACTCTCAGACCCAAGACTTAGAATATTTTGTTGTCGTTGGATACTATTTTGTCCACAATTACATGCTGTATTGATGTTGGTACCATAGGAGAGATACTAACAGGCAAATGTTGATCAAAAGAACAATTCTTTAAGTTATGCAGATGTTTAACAATATTTTAACTCTTGAGAGCATTTTACGCTCTCTAGAGTTAAAGGTCTATAAAGAGTCCAACTCTCCATTTAGCTGGGGACCACTTGGCTCCTCAAGAATGGAGTGGTCCCCGGACCACTGGTTGAGAACCACTGTTTTAAGCTGTTACAAAAACATAAATTGTGTAGGCCTCTCCTCCACGTTTTGGTTGAGAATGTCATGTCATTGCATGATGGGCAAGGTTTTGTATGGTATTAGTTCATTCACGTTTTTATTCCATACCAACATTACACCAGATGATTTAACGATTTAGCACACCTAAAAGCATAGAGCAGGTGGGGGACTAATTAACAAAATTACCTGGTTGCAGAGTATAATGGAGGAGGACACACAACTGTCTTTAGGTCAATTTCTATTCTATTTCTATTTCACTAACATAATGAAGGCCTACAAGGACTCACCCGAATGCCTCAAAAACGGTCTGATTACACCTTTTGCACTATCTCGGCCTCCTTTTCATCTCGTCAAATCAAACAGTGTGTGTAACAGCTTGGACAAACAGTGCAAAGCAAAGTGAAGACGTCAAACTTGATCCTGGCTGAGAGCATACAGCCCAAAGCACCAAGCCTGTAGAATAAACTTGTCGCATCACAGGAACTTTAGAACCAGTGGTGTAAAGTAACTATAAGTACATTTACTCAAGTACTGAGGTATTTTTTTTACTTTACTGGAGTATTTCAAAATGTCTGTACTTCTGTACTCCATGATTATTTGAAAGCTTTAGTTTTGTAGATTTTGATTATTATTACAAAACATACATTAACCACTTCAGCCCTATATACATTTCGGACAATCGCGACGCATTGTGAGCTTGTATATCGGCTATTTTGAAAAGGTTTTTAAACATTTTATAGATTTGAAAACTTGTTAAATGGGACATTCTGCGTAATGAGTACTTTCTACTTTTGGTACTTTAAGTATACATTTTGATGCCAATACTTTTGTACTTTTAAGTAAATTCTGTATTCCAGACTTTTACTTGTATTTTTACATTGAAGTATTGATACTTTTACTTAACTCAGGAGAAGTACAGACCTTCATCAGTGGCCAGGCCTTCACATACAACCTGAGTGACGTACCGTAAGTAACATATTCCTGTATTTTCTTTATTGCAGACTTTTCTCAACAAGGCACAAAGGTGAGTTATCAAATATGACATGAAACATTTATACAAACAGCTACTGTATGTCTACACCTCTTGACAAAAGTGGCTTTTCAACAGGCAGGTTCCTATATTGACTGACTGGAATGTATAGTCCTGATGCATCATGAGAAGTCTGCCATTACATTACATTACATTACATTACATTACATTACATTATACAATAGAATGGGGGGGTTGGGAGGAGGGGTCCGAGCATGTCAGGGGTCAGCGTTATAGGCTACAGGTCAATGACACATGTCCATCAGACAGCAGCAGCTGAGAGCTGCACAGCAGGCGGCCAGAGCCGTCCCCATGCCTCCTCCCATCATACCACTGTGATGCTCCTGGGGCTTGTCCATCATGTAGACTGTGTGTGAACCAGGGATAGATGGAGGATGGGTGGAATGGAGAGAGAGGCAGAAAGGACGGAGTGAGGGGGGGTGGATATTGGGAAGAGGGAGAGAGAGACATTACAATGAGAAACATTAAAAAGTACTCAAATGTTTTACTTCAGTAAAAGTATACATTCCGCAATGTAGAAGACCACTGTAAGTAAAAGTCCGGAATTCAAAGCGTACTTATTTTCAAATAACCAATCTAATATGTATAAAATAAGGCTGAAGTGGTTAATGTATGTTTTATAATGTAATCATTTATATCTGCAAAGTAACTAGTAACTAAAGTTTTCAAATAATTGTAGTGGAGTAAAAGTACAATATTTGCCTCTGAGATGTAGTGGAGTAGAAGTAAAAGTATAGACAATTACAATTGTACTTAAGTGCAGTACTTGAGTAAATGTGCTTAGTTACTTTACACCACTGACTTTGACCATAATATAATAATAAATGTACGGTACATTGTCTCAGGGGCCTGGTAATGACCTGACTGTTATATCGTACCTGTATTTTTGGGCGGGACTCCATACGCTGGGCCATACGCTGGGCCAACGGGGGGCCCACCCTGGTAGCCCTGGTGGTAACCTGGCTGAGAAAGGTATGGCGCGGGGGGTCCCTGATACCCGGCCGGTGGGGGGTAACCCGTGGCAGGGGGGTAGCCCTGAGTAGGGTACCCGGGATAAATGCCTGGCTGGGGGTTGTAGCCTGGTGATAGACCAAGGAGAAGTCAAGTCAGACTGCTAGAGGCAGGAAAAAACATTGAGAGATCTGACAGCTAGATGCCAAAAGCAATAAAAAGAGCTATCAGAAAGTGAGGAGCAGGAAAAAGCAAGGAGAGGTCAGAGCAGCGGTGGCCTAGTGGTTAGAGGGGCGGCCTTGATACCGGAAGGTCCCTAGTTCGATTCCCCAATTCATCACATCGATCATGAATCACCGCTGAATAGCCCTTGAGCAAGGCTTCCATGCAGGGTCCGGCTGGAAACAAGTTTCGTACTTAGTCCGACACCCTGGGTAAACAACAAACTTTGCTTTTTAGCAGTGTTGATTTTGACTGCAAATTTTGATTTTGTTTTAGTCATAGTCTTTTGAATAAAATTCCATAAACTTTTAGTCATATTTTAGTCTAGTTTTAGTCGACTATATATCATAAGATTATAGTCGACTAAATCTACAGTTGATTTAGTCGACTAAAATGTATGCCAGGCCTTGATGGTGTCGTAATGGCTGATTTATCACTGGTTGCATGCTGAAAATAGCTGGTCTACAAGCTCACAACGCATCGCAGCGCGACGCGTTGTGAGCTTGTAGATCTGCTATTTTCAGAGCGCAACACTCGAGCGCAACCAAACATAAAATGACTTGTCTTTTACTGGATCTCTTCTCCACTCGTCCCTCACCAACATTTTAGTCTAGTTTTTATTTGTTGACAAAATTGTCAATATATTTAGTCTCAGTTTTAGTCATCATAGCTTAGTTTTTATTTAGTTTTCGTCATTGAAAAAAGGTAGTCGACGAACATTTTTTGTCATAGTGTTAGTCGACGAAATCGACACTGTCACTGGTCAGAGCCAGAGCCAGAGAGCAGAAAAAACATCAGTTAAAAAACATTTTCAAATAGTTCAAATAGCCAATCTACAAGCTCACAATGGGTTAGTTGAACTATTTGAAAATGTTTTAAAAAATAGTAAAAAATGGCAAAGAAGTTCAGGGATAATGGGTAAGGCACCGGCGAAAATAGGGCCCATAGTGAGGAATGCAACAAGAATCAGAATCAGAATCAGGTTTATTGTCACATCACAGGTTTACAAGGTAAAAAAGTGGGTGAAATTTGTTTTTGTACATCGTTCCCATCCCAACGCAACAAGCAGTTTGACGTTGAGGGTCTCGGTACCTTGAGGGAAGCCAGGGGCCGACGGGCCGTAGGGAGGAGGGTTATCAATATTCATCTGGAGATGGAAGGATGAATGGACAGAGCGATGAACAGGCAGAAAGAGGAAAGGACCACAAGGATGCTATTGTCTCTGGATGGATGAATCCGGATCAATCTAGATGAGAAAAGGAAACAGATGAGCTCAAACTAACGATAGAATCTAAAGACCAGGAGCTGCCCACAGAACACTGAGAATGTCTTTGACCCAAGTGAGTGTCCTTTGAGTTGTGTTTCTATCATGCAATCTTGATAGTTTTATCATACAACAGGCAGCAGTGCTTGTTATTGTTCTGACAACGCATGGCTTCATGTCCCAAAGCGAAGCGTCAATCAGCGTGTTCAGGCTTTGGTACCCAGCATTGGCCAGGTTATTGAATGAGAAATACGCTCTCTCCTCCTCCTCTGATCCCCCCCCCCCCCCCCCCCGTTCCTCCCTCTGTCCCCCCCCTCTCTCTCTCTCACTGATCAAGCTCTGGTCTATCATCACACACAACCTCCTTCTCTCCCTCCCTCCTCCATGTCAATGAAAGAGGTGACCTATAGGGCCCTGGGAAGGCTTTTTAATGAACAGATGTGTTTTAGAAGTGATTTAAAAGATTCCAGAGAATTGGCTTTTCTGATTGCCAAGGGTAGGGTGTTCCATAGCCTATCCATTTTTGCAATGGTTCTGTTGATAAAAAGTTGATAAAAGCAGGTTTGGACGACTTTTTTGACTTGGACATTGAATATGAGGTCAGAATACAAGAAGACACCTAGATTTTTGGCGACCGGTTTCACAGCGCTGGATAGGCTGCCCAGGTCGTCTTTTTAAGAGGTTTTGTCAAATTTTGGGGACCGAAGAGAACCATCTCAGTCTTATCTGTGTTCAGATGGAGGAAGTTTTGTGACATCCATGAATTTATGTCAGCGAGGTTAAGGCAGGCCCTTAGACCATCCAAGCTTCCAGCGGTTGGGACATATATTTGTGAATCATCCGCATAGCAGTGGAAGCTGAGCTTATGCTTGCGGATGATGTGACCTAACTCCAGCATGTAAATGGAGAATAGTAGGGGTCCAAGAACAGATAGAACAGCCAGCCAGCCAGCAGTAGCAGGCCTCTCCCACCAACCAGGCTTTAGGTCCTGGACTGTGTGCAAGGACTCAGTTATGATGACTACCACTGAAATCTCACTCTGATGAACATGTTCTATTATGCTCATGCGGTCCCCGTGGCGTCCTGCTGGGATTAGAGTATCAGCTAAATTGCTCAAATTGGACTGACGGTGAGTGAGTCACGGTCTGGTTGGTGCTGGTCAGATGGTCGTGCGGTCAGGGGGACGAAAACAACACCATCTCTCTGTGTTTGTTGTTATGGTCATGCTGTTGAGCCAACAGTATACACCAGACCCTGGCTGACTGACATGGGTTGGATGGATGCCGCGTAGGACATTATATTTAGTTATGTGCAGTGTGCTTAGCAACCATGTCAGTAATATTGTTGTACTCCAAACATACAATCCCAAATACCAGTGGTGGAATAAAGTACTCACATTTACTGCAATGTAGAAATACTCTGTTACAAGTAAAAGTCCGGAATTCAAAAGAGCAAAAGTACTAAAGTATTGGTATCAAAATGTAGTTAAAGTATACCAAAAGTAGAAAGTAGTACTCATTATGCAGAAGTTTTAAAATGTCTAAAATGTATAAGCATCTCTTGAAAATAGCAGATCTACAAGCTCACAATGCGTCGCATCGTCATACGCAAGGTGTACTTTTGGCTGAGGCCAAAAGTACACCTTGCGTATGACACTGATCACATGATCTCAATCAATTAACCAGTTCTAGGCAACATATTGAGGTATTCTTGATTGAGGTCATGTGATCAGTGACATACGCAAGGTGTACTTTTGGCTGAGGCCAAAAGTACACCTTGCGTATGACACTGATTACATGCCTGAGGCCATGTGATACGTGTGTGTGTGTGTGTGTGTGTGTGTGTGTGTGTGTGCGCCCGCCCGTGCGCCCGTGCGTGTGTTTTGTGCAGTGCAGTGGCCCCCCTCCGCCATTGACTTGCAAATACCCCTTCTGCTGAGCAACAGCAGAACATATCTGAGTATAATCCATCCAGCAGATAAACAGTAATGCACTTTGTCAAACAACAACGAGCCATTTGGGGAGGTGAAGTCACCTGACCCACAGACATTACTAATGCTATAGCTATTGGGTCAGGAGTGTGGTGGTGAGTTATGTGATGGATGACATTGTGAGGTTAACCCTCCTAAAGCACAGAGAGACAAACAACAGCTCATGTCCTGTGTTTACTGTCTGAACGCACTGAATGGAAGCCTTGTCACATAACAAGTGACAGCTCTCCCCCTGCCTTGTGACTCTGCGTGTGTGTGTGTGTGTGTGTGTGTGTGTGTGTGTGTGTGTGTGTGTGTGTGTGTGTGTGTGTGTGTGTGTGTGTGTGTGTGTGTGTGTGTGTGTGTGTGTGTGTGTGTGTGTGTGTGTGTGAGAGAGATAGCTGAGGAGGTGCATTCCTCTGTGTTGTATAGATTTGACTCAAGAAGTGCAGTGGGTTTGCTGGTGAGATGCTAGCTAATTACACTAGAGTTGAATGACACATACAAAATAGACTTTACAGACACAAATGTCACAAACACAGTAGAACCCTGAGTGTTCCTCGTTAAACTAACCACAGTATTAACTCAGAGTTAAATTAAACTGAGGATTTTACTATGTACAGGACAATCTTTACAGAAGCTGTGCCATTTGCACTTTAAACGATGCACAAAATGAACTACAATATGTCCAGTTGATATAGGACCTAGTTATTTCTGTGTAATTATATCTATAGGCCTATTGTACGCTACATCGTTTACCTGTTTATTCTACAAATTGCATCTTGTTACATAGAACAATATTTACACAAATGGTATCCTAGCAGATAGTTTTATTTCAGTAGCATGCATGGGAATCATTTTGGTGATATTGAAATCTAAACACAGTGGCACCCAGAAAGTGCTTTTGCAGAACTCTAGGCTACTACTGTATTTCATTTTCTAGATTGCACACACCTGTTCTTACTAAATACAGACTGTGACAGAACTGTGACAAATGCAGATCTACAGCATGTACTTGACATCCATTCCAGTAAATGACTTTGTTTCGTTCACTGTACAGTACATTAAATCCCCAATAATAGCCTAATTGTGGCACAATTTGAGCTTAATAAATCCCCAGATTCAGCCCAGTATAGTTTGACAGATTGCTGCTGTCTGCGTCTCAAACAGCCCAATCTGGCAAAAGCTTAAACGTTTAGGCAAAAATAAACCCCAAAACTGGGCCAGAACATCATTGAATTGAGTTAGACTTCATGACTCTGTAATTAAAAGGATAGATTAGGAAACAGCTTTAAGGACATTTTTTCAGACTTACCATCAGTAGAATTCAAACATTAGTTGAATGGTTCAACTTGCCCTTCTATTCGTCCAGGTTCTCCTAGGATAAACTAAAGCAGCTGTTTCTGTTGAACAGTTAAAAGTCCTGCAGTTTCACCAGTCAGCTGATAATCAGCTGTTGCTGCCTGGAGGAATAGATGACAGTCTGTGGGCTGAGTCTCAATACTTGAATAGGCTACTCCTTCCCTCCTTTCCTCCCTCCCTCCATTATCATGCACATGGGCTTATCCACAAGTTTCCTATAGGCCCTATAGTATAGGGCATGGTGGGCATCACTTCCTGTCGATTTGATCAGGTATCGGGGATCAAATCAACAGGAAGTGATGCCCACCATGCCCTAGGAAACTTGTAGATAGGGTTACCAGTGGTGGAAAAAGTACTCACATTCTTTACTTAAGTAAAAGTATAAATACTAGCAATGTAGAAATACTCTGTTACAAGTAAAAGTGCGGAATTCAAGAAAAGTAGGTTGGTATCAAAATGTACTTAAAGTACCAAAAGTAGAAAGTACCAAAAGTAGAAAGTACTCATTATGCAGAATGTCCCGTTTCACATAGTTTTCAAATGTATAAAATGCATTATAAACTTTTGAAAATAACAGATCTACAAGCTCTTGACCCCGTGTTCATGTCCATTAATTAATGCCCAGCCCATTTAAACCATTATAACTCTATGATTTAAACCATGAATTAATGTCCAGCCCATTTAAACCATTATAACTCTATGATTTAAACCATTCATTGATGTACAGCCCATTTAAACCATTATAACTCTATGATTAAACCATTAATTAATGTCCAGCCCATTTAAACCATTATAACTCTATGATTTAAACGCACTTCAAACTCAAACGAGGCTGCTGTATAATTCTTTGGCCACAGGAGGGCGTCATAACACAACGCAACAGAGACAAGGCTCTCTCTCTCTCTCAGAGCGTGTTGCTGAACACTGTTGGCTACCTTATACTTATAGACAGCGTTCCACCATGCATAATGTCATTATCTAGGCTTCCATAAAAGCAACACTTACAGGCAACCATGACACCATATAATAACATGGTTATCGGCTGCAACCGTGTCGCTGTGTTTCTGCTGCTTGGTAAGTAGACTGTTAGACCACAGCACAGGCTGCAGCTAGTAGCAGCTAATGGAATGTTGACAGACATGGAACCTGCATAGCCATGGACGCTCGTCTGTCACAAGCGTCATGGCGCAACTTGTTCCTGGTTTTGGACATTTCTCCAATTACATCCCATGCATCTACATAAACGTTCAGATTTAAAATATGAGGTGCTGACCACATGGCCACGGATGTAACACGTTGAAACGCTTAGGTCTAAGTACCGTGTCCTCCGTATTGTTTAATAAAAAAAGCATTTTAATCCGATTGGTGGCTATTTTCCTCATAGTTATGATGTATCAGAGTGCAATACACCTCCCAACCGATAAGGTCGCGTAGTTGAAAGCATATGAAGGACATTTTGAAAAAATGGTCACCGATTGGTTTAAAATGCTTTTTATTGCACAATACGGTAGATACGGGTACTTAGACTCGAGCGTTTTAACTTGTTACATCCATGGCAGTTGGGTCAGCACTTTATATTTGGAATTTGAGCGTTTATGTAGACATACGGGTTGTAAATGGAGACATTTCCAAAACCAGGAACAAGTTGCGCTATGTTTCAGGGATAGGAACCTACAGAGTCGAGCCGGGTCTGTTTACACCCATTGTTTGGTTCGCCCACGTGCTGGACCGTGGCTTTTAGGTGTTAAATAATAGACAATTGAATTAACCTAGTAATACAGATTATTTTGGAGTATGGAGTAACATGAGCCAGCCACCCCATATGTCCAGCAACCCAAAAAACATTAATATGTAGTATGTAGTATCATTTATGAATTAGGGTTTGGATCATACTGTTTACAGAATAAACAGGGCTACTAGAATGATATGTTTCTGTTTGTGTTTCTGGAATATATGAACTGAATGATTTCATTGAGCTCTTGATATACAGTATAATTGTAGCCTACTAGATCAGATGGTCTGTCCTGCTATGTAGTAGGCTAAGGCTACACAATTTATTTGTTCAGAATCTGGATTGTCTGTGCAAGATGAGCAAGTGGGTTTGGGGTAAATTGAGCCTTAAAACAATGAGGGGAAAAAAAAAATCTTAAAATATTTTTTGTACTCAACATGGCTGTCTTAGTTAATGCATATCGTTTTTAGTTTATGAAGACATAATGCAATAGTCCAGTGGTTCTCAACCTTTTCAGGCCGCGACCCCCCAAATCATAATGATATTTGAACTGGGGACCCTCCACCCTGATAAGCACATGGAACTGAAGGAGTTGAGGCATCACATTTTGTTTGACTCCGTTCCACAGATAATTATTTGGAAAATAGCAGATCTACAAGCTTATAGCCTACAAGAAAATAATTCTCTACAAGAAAATCATTTCTTTCAATTCTTTTTTTTTCTCAATTCAATTCAAATCTTTTAGTTTCAAGAAAAAAAATCTCTACAAGAAAATAGCAGATCTACAAGCGTTGTGAGCTTGAAGATCGGCTATTTTCAATAATCTTTGCCTCTTTCTTATATTATTTAAAATTGTGGTTGAGAACCACTCAGGATTCACTAATGATCTTGCTACTTAATAGATACAGTAGCTAGATACTAGTGAATCCTATTATTTCAGTATTTATTGCCATAACTCCCCACATGGACTGAAGTTCATCTTTCCTCCACAGGCCTTTATTCCTGCTGTGAGGCTGCTGACAAAGACACACAACACAATCATGTAAGTATGGTCTCCAAATGAGTCCATTGTGCATTATCAGTAGGCCTATGTGTGTATGGGTGAATTGGAATAACTGTAATACAAGACAAATGTACAATATTTAACAATATTTGATACTTTTGGTTATTAAAAAATAGCAGAAGATCTACAAGCTTGACAGCTTTTTTTTAAAAACGTTTGAAAAATCGTGACATTTATTGGGACAATTTTGAATTTGGGGGTCCTTGACTTGAAAAAGTTTGAGAACCACTGCCATAAAGTTGATGATGATGATATTGTTTTGCTTTCTAAATGATAGACATATCATTGTTGTTGTCACTGCAGGCAACAGAGAGTCACACTGCACACAGTCCTCCAGGTGGTAAGTAGGCAGATTGCATGATGCATCCCATAGGAAAAAGGAAATTAATATTTACTGTATATTTTCACATTATATTTGATATCTCCCTCAGTGATCCACACCTCCTCGACGTGTGTGTGTGTGTGTGTGTGTGTGTGTGTGTGTGTGTGTGTGTGTGTGTGTGTGTGTGTGTGTGTGTGTGTGTGTGTGTGTGTGTGTGTGTGTGTGTGTGTGTGTGTGTGTGTGTGTGCCCTTTTCTTTTTTACACAATATATTTCAAGACTTATTTTTCCATTGTACTTTTTTGCAACATAATGCTTTGGCTAAACAAAATTAATCCAAGACACTCTTCTTTAGACAAACAAGACAAACAAGCAAAAACCTTTAATGGCAAAATAAATCTGCCAAAGTGTTTGAGCCCAAAGGTGGCCTAGAAAACATGTAATGACTAGAAAAAGTGCTCCTCGGAGCACAGGTCTCCGCCACGTCAGGTACGTTATTGTGCCTCCTGGTGGCGCTATAATAGGCCAATGTGAAAAGGGGGCCATTTATTCTTAGGCCTTTCACGGCAATCGAACACTTTGATGCATTTTGTTCCAAAAATGTGTTTTTTGCTTGTTAGATCTGGTGGTGGCGCTATAACAGGCCAATGTGAAAAGGGGCCACCCTTTCATTTCATTTCTTCCTGGGGCAAGCGGGAATCTACGTGGAAACTTTCACGGAAATCGCATGCTTCGTTCATGATTTGAGGCATTGTGTTAAAAATGAACCAATCCTGCAAATTTTAGGAGCCAATATTAGCCAATCAGGATGGAATCTGCTAAATCAGACAGATCCGTGTTGATCACATGACTATAGAGATACTGTGTACCGATTTGCGTGTTTTTTGGAGAAAATCTCTAGGAGTAATATTAATAATTTTGTGTGGTCCTTGACATGAAAAAAGTTTCCGAACCATGATATTATATGATAAAATACGTAAAAAAAAAAAAACTGAAGCAAAGATTTATATGACTTCAAATCAATATCACGATTATTTCAAACTTTTGTCTCGATTACGATTAATGAAGGTTTATAAAAAATACATTAAAAATTGTGCAAATGGCAGATATAAAATCTACAAGCTCACAGCGCGTCACGATGCGGCGGGATCTATTTCAATATATCTTTGGTTAATTGACCAGCCCTAGTTGGTGCTCTCTTAACACATCCGCTGCCATGGACGCAGATCTGCGTACTAATAGATGTGTCCAAAACCATGGCCTGAGACACGCAAATTGCTGGCAGTCAAGGGGGTAAATTATGAATAAACTCTGGCAGTCAATGTAAAAACTATAGGGGTTCATGGGATTACCTCTCGTAAGGTCTCATCACATTGAATCAGGTTCCAATTCCTTTTAACCCATTAAAACCAGGAAGGCATCTGCATCATTTTAACCACTTTAGCCATTATT
The DNA here is from genome assembly GCF_963454915.1 of Gymnoscopelus microlampas. Classification (NCBI taxonomy): domain Eukaryota; kingdom Metazoa; phylum Chordata; class Actinopteri; order Myctophiformes; family Myctophidae; genus Gymnoscopelus; species Gymnoscopelus microlampas. The sequence goes on along the minus strand of NC_139949.1, from coordinate 38,701,124 downwards.
TTATTGATTGGCTATTCAAAAATTGCAGATTTACAAGCTCATAGCGCGTCACTTTGTGTCTGAGCTTGTAGATCTGCTATTTTTTTTAAATTGGGATTTTGGTTTTGCAAATCTTTGAATATATATATATATATATATTCAACTCAAATCCTTGCCTCTGGAGGTCCCTGCCCGGAACAAAATATTTTGAGGTGGGGGTCCGCGGGCCAAATGCATATCATTTTGCATATTATTTTCATCATTTTCATCGTGTCCTTGACACGAGAAAGTTTGAGAACCACCGATATAGAAACATACGTTTTTTCTGAAAACAAACTACTGATTTAGAAGTCATTTTGTCCTCAGGTCTAAATGGATTAATTATCTTGAGTACATTGTACGCTTGTTGGCATTTTGTACAACGAACAGAAGTATGACAAATGTGTAGAGGAAGAGTGGCTATCCTGGCAAGAAAGCTGAGGGATGTACTTTGTTTTTGTACCATGCTTTCAAATGTTGGTTTCTGTAGAATGGAAAAAGATCAACTTTGGCATCAAAATCACTCGAGGAAATGAAAGTCCTCCAGACAAATCTTCAATGTGAATGTCTGTGAGAGGAGTACCTGATAAATTGATTACATTCTCTGCTCCCATGTAGCTTCTGTTGTTGTGATTTGATTTGATTTTGGTAAAAATAAATACAAGTTCCAACAAAGTATAACTTCAACCCAGGAGGTTGTGCACGTAAAGAGTAATGAAACACTTATTGTCTCCGCCAGGCCGAAGGCATGGTGAGAGAGTATGTTTTGCACCCTTTCCGTCCTTCTGTCTGTGTCTGTGAACTGCTAATCTCCGGCACCGTTGGCCTGATCGCAGCGAAACTTTGCACACACACTCCCTGGATGCCAATTCCGCACCTCTGCCCCAATTTTTTCAAAGTTTTCACATGGGCCTGTTATAGTGCCACTTTTACCACCACTGGTGTGCAGTACCCACCGCAGAGTTAAAACAAATAGCCAATCTACAAGCTCTCAACACGTCACGATGCAACACCACCGTATGACATAGTACAAAATGTAGTGAAAAGGGAGTGAAATAAGTGATTAAACCAATTGATAGACCAATGAATGAAAAACAGCAGTCAGTCAAAACAAGCGAGTTCAGCAGCACACCATCTGGAATTAGCTGAGGAGCTGCTGTTTCCCTGAATGCACAGCAGACGCCTGACCCCATGTTCCCAAATAACGCAAGGTGGAATGGAAAGATGAGAATGATGATGTATTTCTCTGCTTCTGTTTTTATTTTCACTCTTTTTATTGTGTGTGTGTGTGTGTGTGTGTGCTTATCTCTGTCTGTCTGTCTGTCTGTCTGTCTCTAGACAGGAGAGGACCTATGTTTTTGCCAAAGCATTAACAGTATACACATACAAAGGATAATTGTGAACAGTATCTTCCATAAAGTGACAATGTAAAGAACAAACAAATAGTGCATGTTTTTCATAAAAATAACAAAGATAACTCTCTGTCTCTGTCTCTGTCTCTCTCTCTGTCTCTGTCTCTGTCTCTCTCTCTGTCTCTGTCTCTGTCTCTGTCTCTGTCTCTCTCTCTGTCTCTGTCTCTGTCTCTGTCTCTGTCTCTGTCTCTCTCTCTGTCTCTGTCTCTGTCTCTCTCTCTCAGGGTTGGAGGAGGTAGTGCTGGTGGTCCAAAGCCAGAAGAATACCTTCCACGCTCGTCGGGCCACACAGGTGAAGGAGGACATTCTACAGCAGGCGGCCCAACTAGGACAGGTAGTTTACTATAACTACTACTATTAACCCATTAAGACCTGAAGCCGATTCTCCGATGTCTCCTAAATCCCAACAGTATTCTGAAAAACGTATGTTTCTATATCAGTAGACTGCCCTAGCGTGTCTGTTATCATGTCTAGACGGGCGGGTTCAAAATCTGCGGAGAAAGATTCCGCCGGATCCTATTGGTTCACCGATCTGTCCGTCAGCCCCCACCGCGCCCCTCCTCCTCCCCAATGCGTAGCATTGAGAGCCCTGACGTCACAACATTTGGAGCGACGCCCACTGCACTCTGGTTGGTTGGCGGAAATGAAACACTTCCTATGCCCGGAACATCAACTGGTTGGTCCAGGCTTTTATTTTTTAGCAAAACTAAAAAATAAAAGCCTGGAGATCGAGGCTACTATATCAGTGGTGCTCAATATTTGTCATGTCAAGGACCCCCAGAATTATATGTATTTGGACGCCGACCCCCATCTCAAAATATGTTGTTCCAGGGGGTCCCAGAAGCAAAGATTTGAGTTAAAAATGTTCGCTTTAAAAATATATATATATTCAAAGATTTGCACACTTTCACTATTTTTCAAAAATAGCAGATCTACAAGCTCATAGCGCGGCACTCGGACAGTGGTGGGCTTTTACTGAACCCCCCCAGCCCCACATAAATCTTGTCAAGCAAAAATAATGGCAATCTGAGTTCCCAGAAGTTGTCGCCAGCTCTCACATAAAAACAGGAGGGGCGAGAACACGATGCTGGCTCCTATTACTGGAGCTACTGAATAACTCGCTGAAAGGCTGGTCCCTAACTATAGACTGGGCCGCTATCCAGCTTTTCTGTCAGAACAAAAGGGCAAAGCACCTCAGGTGCCCCCCAGTCCGCCTCCATGGCAGTGTTGCCATGTCTGCTTATTATAAGCGACTTTGGGCTTTTTCCCCCTGTAAAGTCGCTTGGAAATATTGGAAGTTGCGGGTTGCATTTTTTTGTTGGCTTGTTTCTAAAGTGTGGGTTGCTTATTTGGGCTTGCTTCCTAATTCTTTGACCAGTGTTTTCTCAAACATTTTCATGTCAAGTAGGGGAGATCGGGAATGGTTGTCACACTTTTTACTCTGACTTGAATTGCTCATCAACAACCCATCTGATGATAATCACTCCTACATTAGGAAGGAAGTTTAAGGTCTTGGCTTGAAATGGGTATAACTTTTTTCCACATACCTTATTCTATCAGGAAGTTATTAGCCATCAAAGTGACTTTGACACATTGTGACAACCAACCCCATACCGGGGTAGCTTGTCACAATGTACGGGGTTGGTTGTCCCTATAGTTAATCAATGGGATTTGGGATGGCTGTCACATGGCTGTAGCTAGCCAATGACACATGGCGTCTAAATGAAGATATTGACTTCCTCTTTCTAACAAGTGATTTGTTTTTAAATGTCTAATATCCTACAAACTTTTATTACAAAAACCAACACCAAAATAAAAAGTTACTCCGACACCTAAAAAATACAAAATTTCATGTCTGATCAATGTCTTTGATGTGAAATGATGCTGATGTTATGTAACATGACTGATATCAACATGGTGAAACAGCGCCCTCTAGTTTGGCTGTAATAAGCACTGTGACAACCAACCCGTGTGACAACAAGCCCCGGTCCCCCCCCAGGGACCTCCCGTACTACATTTGTGCTGTTAAAATGTTTCAAAAATATCTTTTTTTAAATCACTGTTTTTTTGCTTGTATCTCTCGCAAAATCTGCAAAATCTGCAAAAGCTGTGCATGTAAGCTGCTCCCATGTGTGGGAGGTGTGTGTGTGTAGCAGCCTGTGATGGCAAAGAAGGACATGGTTGAAGAGAGCAGCCAGGCACGTTGTTCGGTGGACACTAGACAGTCCCAAACCTGGGTAAAGAAAGGTCGGGTGTATCACAGCTGTGTCCTGCTTGAAGCGGCCATGGCTGAAGGCTGTAGTGTATGGGCAGGGGGTCTTCAACAGGGGGTCCGGGACCCCTAGGGTGTCCTCAGGAGTTACTACAGGGGGTGCCGTCACATCTTTGTGTGATTACATTAACCACTTGAACCCTAGCATCCCTATTCTGAGGGGAACATTAGCCAAAAAATAGCAGATCTACAAGCTCACAACGCCTCGCGCTGCGAGGCGTTGTGAGCTTGTATATCGGCTATTTTCAGCAAAGATGTTGTTTTTTTGGGGTGGGGTTTGAGTGGTTAACTGTCTGAAAATACACATGAATCCAACACAACACTACACAATGATAGTGTTGACAAAGAAGTCTATGAAAAAGTTTAATATTTAACACAATATTATACAACAGGTATGGGGGGGGGGTCGGTATGGGGGGGGGGTCCCTGCTTCATCTCTCTCTCAGCTAAGGGGTCCTTGGCCTGAAAACCGTTGAAGACCCCTGGTGTATGGGAATCAGAAGGTTTTCCTGCAGTACATGATTCTTACCACTAGACGTCCTCGCTGCCTCAGACACTACTGCAGTAAGCTCCTCGTCTACACCAAGGGTGCAACAAACCTTTCCAGTATCAACCCAGGAATATCAATTAAATGTCGTCGACGACCTAACCCCATGAATTATTTATTATTCACGATCATTAATTGACATTTTGACTGCTGACAACAGCCATAAAGTTTGTCGGTGCACTATAACCATGAACTTCTTTAGGCAAACATAATATATAATGATAATAATACGTTTTTCAAGGAACACCGAAGGCCAGTGATGGAAGAAGTGCTCAAATGTTCCACTTAAGTAAAAGTATCAATACCCTTTTTTAGAAATAGTATGTTACAAGTATAAGTTCGGTATTCAAACTGTACTTGAGTAAAGTGCTTGAGTACATGTACTTTGTTACTTTCCCAAAAACTTTCTGAAGTAGCCTGGGGTGGCAGTGGCTCAGGGGTAGAGTGGCCGATAGAGCGGCCAGATGGCAACCGTGAAGTTCCCAGTTCGATCCCGGGCTCCCCCAGAGTTAGTGTCAAAGTGTCCTTGAGCAAGACACTGAACCCCAAATTGGCATTTCCGGCTCTGTATCATCAGGCAGTGAAAGCATCATCCATAGGATAGCTAACAGCGCCATCTAGTGGAAAACCACTGAAAATTAAAAAGTCGTCCAAACTCGTCGTTGGCATGGACGCGTTAATTTAAAAACACTCAGAAATGTCAATGTAATTCTTCTCGTGCCCTGGCCCTAATTAAAACTTTGAGTTTTAATCAGGGCACCTTTACGTATACCTGTACACAGCCTGAGGTCCTCAGGCAGACAGACTCCTGCGGGTTGTTACTGAGTTGCGGCTGAAGTCAAAGTGTGAGTGTGTCTTTGCTGTCAGGACTCCTCAACTGTGGAATGACCTTCCTGAGGAGATAAATCCTGATAAATCACTATTTTTTTTGTTTTCTTTTTTACATTTTTTAAACATTTGGCCGACAATGACATGCCCCAAATAGGAATGTCTAGTTCAAAGTGGTTATTGCATTTATTTAACACTTTTTAAAAATGTATTTGCACTTTTATATTCCTTGACTTTTCTGACATATCATCAGAATCAGTCAGTTTGCAATTAGATCATCTCCCTTCATTCCTCAGCGCTTGGCCTGTGAGCACATCCTGCTCATCTTAATGATATAATCAGCAGTCGGCACACTCAAGGGTGTCTAGCAGCATAACTCAAGATTTAATTGAAAGAGGAGAACATTTTATTAAAAGAAAATACTAGAAAGATAGACTAAACTTTTATAATGTGTGGCCGTTATAATGGAGCAAACTCCTCAATACCGTCTTCCATTACAAAAAACGGGGACTCCTATTGTTGGGGAAGACACGGTTCTGGTCATTCATTTCTAGATTTCTTTGGCTGTTCAAAAGTTTGTAGATCTGCTCCAAAAAATAATAATCGTGGAACATTTGTGCAAATCTTTGAATATATATACACACACACACACACACACACACACACACACACACACACACACACACACACACACACACACACACACACACACACACACAAGCCTAGTAGCAGTAGCGTAACCTCACAAAATGCAAGCCTGCCAACTCGATGGCCGATCTACACGCTCACAACGCGTCGCGATGCGACGCGTTGTGAGCGTGTAGATCGGCTCGCGTGTAGATCGGCTCTTTTCATATAGCCTATGTATAAAATAGGGCTGAAGTGGTTAATGTATGTTCTATAATATAATAGTTTATGTCTGCAAAGTAACTAGTAACTAAAGTTTTCAAATAATTGTAGTGGAGTAAAAGTACAACATTCGCCTCTGAGATATGGTGGAGTAGAAGTTAAAGTACTGAAAATTGGAAATACTCCAGTAGAGTAAAAAAATACCTCAAAATTGTACTTACAGTAAGTACAGTACTTGAGTAAAGGTACTTAGTTACTTTACACCACTGCACACAGCGCGTGCCCTGTCACTGCTTGGAGGTGAACAGCGGGCTCCCTGCTAGCCAGTAGCAGCTTATCATGTGTGCTGCAGCTGCCTGATGAAGACACAACCTTCTGTCACCCCAGGGGGGCGACGTGGAGCAGCAGCCAAGTAATGACAGATGTGACTGTTGGGAGGCCAGACTGTGTGAGTGCAGGCAAGGTTATTACAGTTCTGCAGTGGTGGAAAGTAACTACTGTAAGTACATTTACTTAAGTACAATTTTAAGGTATTTGTACTTTAGTATGAGTTTTTCCATTTTCCAATAGTTTTACCTCTACTCCACTACATCTCAGAGGCAAATATTGTACTTTCACTCCACTACAATTATTTGAAAACTTTAGTTACTAGTTACTTTGCAGATATCAATTATTACATTATAAGACATACATTAACCACTTTAGCCCTACTTTATACATAGGCTATTTGGAAATAGCCGATCTACAAGCTCACAACGCGTCGCCTCCCGGCGCGTTGTGAGCTTGTAGATCTGCTATCTACCTAATGTTCTATCCCAGAATAGGTATGCTCATTGAGCGCACAGCTCAGAGAGAAACATGTGCTGGGTTGTTTTAGCCGGTGACAGCCCCAGACAGTCTGTGACAGAGGAAGCACTGGGCTGTTTGCTGTCGTAATTTGCCGCTACGACCCTTTTGATTGAACAGTAAACTCATTCTGTCACCAGAGTGTGTTCCTCAATTTCCCTTTGACAATGGCATATAATATGGTACATGTACATGATTGCACCGAAAACCATGCAGTGATTCATCTTTTCCCAAGCATTAAGATTGAGGAGTTTTCCTGGACATGATGAACCCGGCGGCTGTATAGACCTAGAGCTACTGTCAGATGTGCACCCATTCTCTCTCTCTCTGTGTCTCTCTGTGTGTCTCTCTCTCTCTCTCTCTCTCTCTCGCTCGCTCTCTCTCTCTCGCCGTCTCTCTGTCTCTCTCTTCACACGCACACGCGCGCACACACACACACACACACACACACACACACACACACACACACACACACACACACACACACACACACACACACACACACACACACACACACACACACACGCACGCGTACACACACGCACGCGTACACACACACACACACACACACACACACACACACACACACACACACACACACACACACACACACACACACACACACACACACACGCACACACACCAGAGACCTAACCTCACTAAATATAATTAAACCCATTAAAAGTTTATTTCATTTGAATAATGATTTTTCTTTTTCCATTATGCTTTGATTATCCAACACACTGAGGTTGCTATCTGTTGATGATATGGTATGATTAAGACGAGTAGGATGGGGCTCACGGGCCATGTGCTGCGGGGGACGAGTGATTAGTGTAAGGTTCACGCTCGTCTAATTACAAAACTGAATTAATTAGATTAACTTAGATTAATTAATTAACATTAACACATAACACATAACACACACAACAAAAGTTGCAGTGTGGAATAAGAACATTAACCCATTAAGACGGGGAACGCATCTGTGTGTCATTTTTACACTTCTTTGGCTATTGAAAAACAGTAGATATACAAGCTCATAGCACGGCACCGAGTGCCGTGCTATGAGCTTGTAGATCTGCTATTTTTTATTTTTATCGTGAAAATGTGTGCAAATGATATATATTTATTTTTAAAGTAAACATTTGAAACTCAAATCTTTGCTTCTGGGGGATTCTACAAATGTCTGCTAAATCCCAACAGTTTTTTTGAAAAAAAATGCTGTTATAATCAGTTGTTCTCAAACAATTTCATGTCAAGGACCCCCAAGATGATATGTATTTGGCTGCGTACCCCCCATCTCAAAATATCTAGTTCCAGGGACCCCCATGAAGCAAATATTTGAATTACAAATGTTCGCTTTAAAAAATATTATATTCAAAGATTTTCAGACATTTTCATGATTTTAAAGCAGATCTACAAGCTCATAGCGCGGCACTTTGTACCGCGCCATGAGCTTGTATATCTGCTATTTTTGAATAGCCAAATAAATCTAAAAATGACACAGATTCTTTCCCGGTCTAAATGGGTTAACTCATTGACTGCTAAAGTTAAAACATCGTCTATAGCTGCCCTTGTGTATAGGTATTTTTTGTTGAAAGTAGCAGATCTACAAGCACACAACACGTCGCATAGTAACGTGTTGTGAGCTTGTAAATCGTCTATTTTCAAATAGCCAAAGTTTAAATAGGGCTTAAGTGGTCAATATAATATCCTGTAATAATAATCAAAATCTACAAAGTAACTAGTAACTAAAGTACTTAAATAATTGTAGTGGAGTAAAAGTACAATATTTTCCTGAGATTTATTGTAGTAAAAGTAAAAGTATAGAAAATTGGAAATAGAAAGTAAAAGTACCTCAAAATTGTACTTAAGAACAGTACTTGAGTAAATATACTTAGTTACTGTACACCACTGCATATGGCAGCCTTTTTGACACATCACTCCAGTGAACAGCAGTGGGAGACATACGTACAGTACGTGCATATATCATAGACTGTATAAAAGAGATGCACATAGCCAGACTGCTGGTTTCTACAGACCGAAAATGAAGCCGATTGTTCAGGAATTTGAAATCCGCCATCTCTAATATAAGCTCAAAAGCACGTCGGGAACAGGAACCGGAAAACAATCCCCAAAGAATGCTATTGGTCTGGTAGCTTGTCAATCAAGAGCTGGGGCGGGGAATGAATGCTATTGATTGTGTAGCTTGTCAATCAAATCATCCCGCCCCTTCTAGAGCATAGCCTACTTTATCGTCAATTTTAAAATAAATGGGACCATAATTTACCAAAACGCATATCATGATGATTGAAAGGAGACTTTAAACTAGCGACTGGAAGCATATAGTATTTATGACAATTTTTATTAAGATAAGAAAATCGAGTCTAAAGTTTGTCAAAAACCCATCCGCTTACATTGAGAGAATATTATTTCTGACACCAGCAGGGGTAAAACAGCGAAACTACAGACCATTCATATGAACTGTCTCTTCCGTATTGGAGTCAATGTAAACATTTCAAGCTGGCCCCTTGGTATATATCTATGGTTGGTCCAAAATGACTAACAGTAAACATGGTCTTAATCCATCTAGGGAGTTCCATGTGTCCTCCTCCTGCATGAGCTGTCTGAATACCAAGGTGATTGGAGCATCTTACCTGCTCTACCTCGGTGAGTCACGCACGCACGCACGCACGCACGCACGCACGCACGCACGCACATCAGGTTGAAATAATCAGTTGTGGAAAAAGTACTAAAATGTTGTACTTAACCCATTAAGACCGGGAACGCATGTGTGTCATTTTTAGATTTCTTTGGTGATTCAAAAATAGCAGATCTACAAGCTCATAGCGCGGCACCGAGCTATGAGCTAGTAGATCTGCTATTTTTGGGGGGGAAATTGTGGAATTATTTAGCAAATCTTTGAATATATTGTTTAAAGCGAACATTTTTAAAGGTAGGGTAAGTGATATTTTTTGGTTAAAACAAAAAGTATTTTGTTAAAAGGTTAAAGTACTATATTCTGATAGTAATCATTGCTATAGAGTGTTTGTTCAGTAACAGGAGTCTCCATGTCTCTCCAGATCTTTGATAAACAGAAAATACATTTTCCGGTAGGTGTCAAAATCTCAGCCAATCAGGAGAAAGTACCAATTTTTAAGCTGCTTTTTTTTATAGTGTTCCAGTTCCAAGTTTGCCTGCTAATTTCTTAGTGTCATCACTTCCAATTTCACTTGTTTAATCTATATCCTGATTGAGTTCTCTATCCTGAATTGGAAATGAAACTGAATAATGCATTTTCTGTTTTATAAAGAGCAGGAGAGACAAGGACACTCCTTTTACTGAACACACACTCTATAGCAATGAGTACTATCAGAAAATAGAGCTATTTAACACTTATTTTATCCAAGGAAAATCACTTACCCTACCTTTAACTCAACTCTTTGCTTCTGGGGATTCTACAAATGTCTTCTAAATCTAAATGTTGCTATAATATCAGTGGTTCTCAAAAATGATGTAATGTATTTGGCCGTGGACCCCAACATATCTCAACATATTTTGTTCCAGGGACCCCCAGAAGTTGTGACAGAGTTTAAGATGTTCGCTTTAAAAAATATACTGTATATTCAAAGATTTGCACACATTTTCAAGATTTGTTCACAAAATGGCAGATCTACAAGCTCATAGCGCGGCACTCGGTGCTGCGCTATGAGCTTGTGTATCTGCTATTTTTGAATAGCCCAAAGAAATCTAAAAATCAAAAAAATGACACAGATGCGTTCCCGGTCTTAATGGGTTAAAGGGGAATTTTGGACCACACTTTTCTTACCTTTCAATCTCGAGATTTCAATCTCGTCTATAGCGAGACTTATTTACGGTGGGGCGCATTAACACATTGACCGCCAGAGGTTACTCTCATAATGTACTCACCAGTGCCAACGTTTTATTGTTGTTTTTTGTTTTTTTCACGTCGCCATAGACCTTGTTAAAATCCTTAAAATTGAGCTGTGCACTGTTTGTAAACTTCGTGGAGATCTGCCTGGTTCGAGCAGTGAAGACCACGTGTCAAACGGAGCCGCCATGTTGTAGTTAACTTAGAACGGTTTATGTTAAACAGTGATCACCGAGGAGAAAAAACTAGAAGGGGAAAATGGGGTTTCAGTTTCGTCATTAGAACGTGGGCCGACGGGATCGGCAAAACTGGATCCCGAATAATTCTGTTTCCGGTGGTGTTACAATGAAATGTGCCGTATCGAAAATTGAAAAAAGTTTTTTTTTTTTTTTTTAAAGGAAAAAGCACCACAGCCCGTAGGCTACGGGATCGGCGCTTTACGGTTGGATTTATCGGCCCGTAGGCTACGGGCCTGGCGGTGGTAGTGTTAAAGACAATCACATTGCATAGTGTTCTGTCACTATGAACGTCAGATCTCACCAAAGAAAAGGGGAAAAAAAGCTATAAAGATATGCGATCTAGCGCAAGGCCTATTGGCGGCGCGCGTTTTTAGCTGTGGCGGACCCGGGATGGAGATATGAAATGTTTCTACTGTACCATTCATCCTAGGATATCATAACTTCATAGAAGGTAAGAAAACCGTGGTCCAAAATTCCCCTTTAAAGGTAGGGTATGGGATTTTCTTTGGTTAAAATAAGTGTTAAACAGCTCTATATTCTGATAGTACTCATTGCTATAGAGTGTTTGTTCAGTAAAAGGAGTCTCCCATGTCTCTCCAGCTCTTTATTAAACAGAAAATGCATTTTCAGTCATTTTCTCTCCTGATTGTCTTACAAAAAAACTGAAAATGTATTTATATTTATTCTGTTTACTAATGAGCTGGAGTGTGACCGAACCCCCTGTGACCGAACAATGATGGTCTATCAGAATATAGTACTTTAACCTTTTTAACAAAACAAAAAAAAAAAGACCAAAAAATATCACTTAGCCTACCTTAAAAAAGTAAAAGTACCTATCAATACTGAAATGTAGATATACTGTACTCTGTTACAAGTAGAAGTCCCGTATTCAAAATGCAGCACTACGAGCTTGTAGACCTGCTGTTTTTGAATAGCCCAAAGCCCAAAAATAATGGTTATAGCAAAAAATCAAAAATGACACAGTATGCATTCCCTTAATGGGTTGAATTTAGTCGACCTGAATTTGGCCTTTCTATGCATAGACATATAAAGGTACTGTAGACGCCTCCTTCGGCTTCCGCGTGTGTCACAGAAGGGAGGCATGCGTTAATCCGACAGACCTTTTCTCCGACTATGTGGCATCCGCGTGCGGTTAGGGTTAGGGTGCGGGTTTGGTTCGGGTTTAGTATTGGAAACGTCGGAGCGCTGCGCTGTCGGAGGAAGCACTGTGATTGGCCAGTAGTCACTTTGAGTGTCCGTTTTCCTACGCTAAAATGGCGGCTGCGATACCAATTGCTCCAACCAACTGCAGAGGCCAATGAGGTATCTAGGTTTCTAATATCTATGTTTCTATGACCCAACTGATGACAGAAAATATGTCAGAGTAAAAGGAGCTTCTCATTGGTTGTCTCTCCAGCCTCTCAGCCCTGTCGTGTAGCCAATCAGCGTCCTGGTTTCTCTTCTTGGAGGAGGGAACTAGAGTCAGACTGGCTGGTCTGATGCATGTCTTTGAAAGATACAACGCAAAGGAGGTGAAACGCACGCACGCACGCACGCACACACGCACGCACGCACGCACGCACGCACGCACGCACGCACGCACGCACGCACGCACGCACGCACGCACGTTTCTTTCTATCATCAAATGCACATACTGTACAAGAAGAACATATTTGAAGAGCATATCAAAAGGATAAAACACAAAAAAAGGACTAACATTTTCATTGTGGTCCTTTGATTACTGTACGCACACGCGCACACACACACACACACACACACACACACACACAGACACAGACACACACACACAGTCACACACACACACAGACGCACACACACAGTCACACACACACACACACACACACACACACACACACACACACACACACACACACACACACACACACACACACACACACACACACACACACGCGCCACGCATTGTTATAAATGGTATAACGGTCTTTATTCTTTTTGGCTGGCTACAGGACTGGTTTTTAGGGAAGCGTGTGCATGATGACGCAGCGTCCATCATCCATCACTATGCGTTCTCCGAGGACCCCGCATGGTTCGGTTATCCTGACGCAGCGGCCGGATGGGCGCTCAGCGCCGCTCTGCTGCACAGGCATGTGTTAAAGGTCTTTCTATGAGAGAGTTCTGCTCTGTGTGTGTACAAACAGGGAAAGTGTGTTGTTAAAGAGATAGTTCACCCAAAACAAATTATAATAATTCTGTCGATTAGTCACCCCATGGAAACTTCATCCAATTCATGGATATTTTTTGTTTTGTTGCATTCCTAAGCCAATAATTTGATGACCAGCGGACCGGTAGGCAGCGGTTCGACACAAAGGAGACTCTTTGTGTCTCCTACCGGAAGCGCTGCCAGTCATCAAATTATTGGCTTAGGAATGTGACAAAAACGAAAAAAATATCCATGACCATGATTACAAGTCTCCATTGGGTGACTAATTTATAGAAAGAAATGTCATTTTGGGGGTGAACTATCCCTTTAACCCCCCCCCCCCCCCCATATATCTATTGGGTATCCTTTCAGAGTACAGTTGCATGCATGCGGTGTCTTCTCTCCCAAGCTTGACAAATACAATCTGCCACAACAAAATTTCCTTTAACAAAACATATCTGAAGTTTTTCATAATCATCTTACTCAGGGAAATCGTCACAAATAGAAGACATCTTACTAACAAATACCTCTCTTATATCATCATATTTAGAGCAGTAAAACATTTTCAGTTTCACCAAGTTCACAAAACAAACAGTATCTCTCTTCCTCTGGAGTGGCATTAAGCCTGCCAGTCTCCAGAGCTAATGGCAATGTTCCTGAGCGTATTTGTGCACAGACAGATCATTGTCTTTTGCTTAAATTATACTTCACACAAGGTTCTACAGTGTACTTGTCTTTTATGAGACAATGCGTTCGCAACTTAGGTTTATACCATATATCACTACACCATTTTTCTTTAATTTTGTGAACGTCACATAGTAACTTATTTTGGAAAATAAAAAACAAATCTGTTTGTGAAGATATGAGTCAGTTATTGTCTTATGTTCCAGACTCGCTGAACGAATTCAGCATGATCCGCTGAAATCTGACTTCACCATCGACTTGAAACACGAGGTACTAACCACTGTTCTTCTGTTCAGGCTAGATGGATGCTAGGTTTGATATATATGTGTGCTATGGGAGCACACTTGTTTTCTTGGCACTCTTAACCGTGGGGTCTTTCTTCCTCTCCATCTATCTCCCTCTGTTACTCTCTATTTCTCTCTCCCTCCTATCTATCTGTCTCTCTCTCCCTCCTATCTGTCTCTCTCTCCCGCCTATCTGTCTCTCTCCCTCCTATATGTCTGTCTGTGTCTGTCTCTCTCTCTCAGATTGCTGTGTATATTTGGGAGGAGGGCAGTGGTTCCAGTCTGACAGCAGTACCAGAGTTCTGCACTCAGCAGACAGACCGTCAGTGTGTCACTACCTTCACTACCTACCTGCCTGACTGTGTATGTACTACAATTTACAATGTAGGCATTTAGCGGACGCTCTATATCCGGAGCGACTCGTAAAGACGTACGGTACATCAAATGCAGAGAGACAGTGTATTGCTTCAGTCTGCAGGAATAAAATTGTTAGTCATATTTTAGTCATATGAAATATTTTACCGTTAGTCTAGTTTTAGTCGACTAAATATCATAAGATTAAGATAAGACTAAATCTACTGTTGATTTAGTCGACTAAAATGTATTTTGGCGGTGCCTTGATGCCGTCGTAATGGCTGATTTTACACTTGGTTGCATGCTGAAAATAGCCAATCTACAAGCTCACAACGTGTCGCAGCGGGACGCGCTGTGAGCTTGTAGATCTGCTATTTTCAGAGCACAACACTGGAGCACAACCGAACATAGAATGACTTGTCTTTTAGTTCTACTGGATCTCTTCTCCACTAGTATTTGTTGGCGAAATTGTCAATATATTTAGTCTCAGTTTTAGTCATATATTCAGTCTCAGTTTTAGTCATCGTACATTAGTATTTCGTTTTCGTCATAATTTTAGTCGACAAAATCAACACTGCAATCTCCTCACATTTGGAGGATAATATGAGTTCACTTTGACAAGTGCAGAGTGCAGCATTCTGCCTGTGCGTTAATTGTGTTAAAATGTTTAATCTAATTAATTCCACAAATTAATTAACACTCAGTTATTTTTTTAATACATAATAACGAGGCTTAGAATCATCATCTTCTTCTCGCGTGACATCAGAACCCTCACCTGTAAAAAGCAAACGAACGAAAATAAAAAAGGGTTTAACCCACGTTAACCCTACTGTAGCACCCTATTCTGGGCATGTCATAATAGACAAACATTCGCCATAAATTGCCGAACATTCAGTGAAAATAGCCCTAGACACTATACTGTATACATTGTGAATTAACACATGGGCAATCTATTACATCTATTACAATTGTACAATTACAATTTTAGAATTTGGCATTTAGCAGCCGGGTTAGGGTTAGCACATTACATCAACACATACATCAAATGCAGAGAGACAGCATAGTGGGTTAGGTAAACCGAGAACCTAGCATAAGTCTAAACAATTACTCTAAAACAAATTATCTGCACATTGAAACTACAGGATACCAGGGTAAACAATGAGCCTAGCATCTGTCTAAATGACCCGCTATCTACAGTACATGTTTTTTATGGTGGTTTTTCTTTTGTGTATTACCCATGTCCTTGTTCGGGGCTCTAACAGCCGCTAAGAAGAAAGTCTAGAGCAGGTGTGGGCAACTTTGTAGATGGTGAGGGCCACTGAATTTCCACACTCACTCTGGGGGGCCACATTGTTTATCGGCACTCTCGCCAGTAGTACCCCATTACTCAAAAAGCCCATAATAGTCACATATGTGATAAATAAGGGATATTAACAATTATTATTCGTTGTCTCTTTTTTTTATTTAGCATTTAGTAATGCTTCTATCAACTTAAATACAGCTGTACTGCTAAACAAGACTTCACATTCCTGAGTATGCCTTTCAGAGTGTTGCTGTAACCTTGGCTTAAAAATATACATAAATGAACACCAGAATTATAATTAATAAGGTTTCTATTAAAATAAACGAGAGCGCGCTCTACCGGTGGACTGATGTAATTAAAATGGATCATGGAAAGTTGCATGTTTGGAACAGCTGAAGGCAATAGTTCACCATTTCGGATATGTTTAGATGACATTGTTTTTCTTTGTGATTTCAAAAGTGCAAAAGAAAATAATTCTGTTTCTTTTAACATATTTGAAATAAACGTGAACAAATGTTAAAACATGTAAACACAAATAGTGACGTGAGGGCCGCATGCGGCCCGTGGGCCGCCAGTTGCCCATCCCTGGTCTAGAGCCCTGGGTTTTCAGACACCTCGAGCGCTTGCCAGTCTTCGTTTCTTTTCTGTTGCAAAGAATGTGAGACGGCCCCCAGCGCTGTAGCACCTCAGGCACTGGAGGAAATTAAGTTCCTTTCAGTTTGGGAGAGTTGAAATTGCATTCTGGGACAGTTCTGAAATAAGGAAATTCAATGGGTTCAAAGTTCTATTCAGTTTGGTATTCAGTTTGGAGAAAAACTTAGGTGTGTGTGTGCACATGTGTGTTTCTTAAGTTCCCCGAAATTCTTTTCATTCTTAAACCTTGTGTGCCTTAAACTCTTTCCTGAAGCATTAAAAGTTATCCCGGACACCTTGAGGCCGGCGGCTCTCTAGACTACACCATGAGTTTCAGCTACTCTCAGGCGTGCACCCATTCTGTCTGTCTGGCTTGCCTTGCTACACACACACACACACACACACACACACACACGGACACACACACACGGACGGACGGGACGGGACGGGACGGGACGGGACGGGACGGGACGGGGACCGGGACCGGGACGGGACGGGACCGGGACCGGGACCGGGACCGGGACCGGGACCGGGACCGGAACCGGACCGGACCGGACCGGACCGGACCGGACCGGACCGGACCGGACCGGACCGGACCGGACCAGACCAGACCAGACCAGACCAGACCAGACCAGACCAGACCAGACCAGACCAGACCAGACCAGACCAGACCAGACCAGACCAGACCAGACCAGACCAGACCAGACCAGACCAGACCAGACGTGACCAGACCAGACGTGACCAGACCAGACGTGACCAGACCAGACGTGACCAGACCAGACCAGACCTGACCAGACCAGACCAGACCTGACCAGACCAGACGTGACCAGACCAGACGTGACCAGACCAGACCAGACGTGACCAGACCAGACCAGACCAGACCAGACCAGACCAGACCAGACCAGACCAGACGTGACCAGACGTGACCAGACCAGACCAGACCAGACCAGACCAGACCAGACCAGACCAGACGTGACCAGACGTGACCAGACCAGACGTGACGTGACCAGACGTGACGTGACCAGACGTGACCAGACCAGACCAGACCAGACCAGACCAGACCAGACCAGACCAGACGTGACGTGACGTGACCAGACGTGACCAGACGTGACCAGACCAGACCAGACGTGACCAGACCAGACCAGACCAGACCAGACCAGACCAGACGTGACCAGACGTGACCAGACCAGACGTGACCAGACCAGACCAGACCAGACGTGACCAGACGTGACCAGACCAGACGTGACGTGACCAGACGTGACCAGACCAGACCAGACCAGACGTGACCAGACCAGACGTGACGTGACCAGACGTGACCAGACCAGACCAGACCAGACGTGACCAGACCAGACCAGACCAGACCAGACGTGACCAGACCAGACCAGACCAGACGTGACGTGACCAGACGTGACCAGACGTGACCAGACCAGACCAGACCAGACGTGACCAGACCAGACCAGACCAGACGTGACCAGACCAGACCAGACCAGACCAGACCAGACCAGACCAGACCAGACCAGACCAGACGTGACCAGACCAGACCAGACGTGACGTGACCAGACGTGACCAGACGTGACCAGACGTGACCAGACCAGACCAGACCAGACCAGACGTGACCAGACCAGACCAGACCAGACCAGACCAGACCAGACCAGACCAGACCAGACCAGACCAGACCAGACGTGACCAGACCAGACCAGACCAGACCAGACCAGACCAGACGTGACCAGACCAGACGTGACCAGACCAGACCAGACCAGACCAGACCAGACGTGACCAGACCAGACCAGACCAGACCAGACCAGACGTGACCAGACGTGACCAGACGTGACCAGACCAGACCAGACGTGACCAGACGTGACCAGACCAGACGTGACCAGACCAGACCAGACCAGACCAGACGTGACCAGACCAGACCAGACCAGACCAGACCAGACGTGACCAGACCAGACCAGACCAGACGTGACCAGACCAGACGTGACGTGATCAGACCAGACCAGACCAGACGTGACCAGACCAGACCAGACGTGATCAGACCAGACCAGACCAGACGTGACCAGACCAGACCAGACGTGATCAGACCAGACCAGACCAGACGTGACCAGACCAGACCAGACCAGACCAGACCAGACCAGACCAGACCAGACCAGACGTGACCAGACCAGACGTGACCAGACCAGACCAGACGTGACCAGACCAGACCAGACGTGACCAGACCAGACCAGACGTGACCAGACCAGACCAGACGTGACCAGACCAGACCAGACGTGACCAGACCAGACCAGACGTGACCAGACCAGACCAGACGTGACCAGACCAGACGTGACCAGACCAGACCAGACCAGACCAGACGTGACCAGACACGACACGACACGACACGACGCGACACGACACGACACGACACGACACGACACGACACGACACGACACGACACGACACGACACGACACGACCAGAGAGAGAGAGTAACTAAAGTTTTCAAATAATTGTAGTGGAATAAATCTGAAATTGGAAATACTCACGTAAGTTCAGTATGGGTCGATTCCTTATTTCAAGGGACGGTTGGCAACCCTACCCCACGATTCCCCTCCGCTCCCATTGTGTGCACCAGTGGTGTAAAAGTCGATGTACTCAAGTACTGTACTTAAGTACAATTTTGAGGTATTTTTTACTTTACTGGAGTATTTCCAATTGTCTATACTTTTACTTCTACTCCACTACATCTCAGAGGCAAATATTGTGCCTTTACTCCACTACAATTATTTGAAATTTTGAGCTATTAGTTACTTTGCAGATATACTGTAAATGATTACATTATAACATACATTAACCACTTTAGCCCATTTTTATACATAGGCTATTTGAAAATAGTCGATCTACAAGCTCACAACGCGTCGCATCGTGACGCATTGTGAGCTTGTAGATCTGCTATTTTCAAACATTTTAGTACTTTTACAGTACTTTTGATACCAATGCTTTTGTACTTTTACTCACATAAATGTTGAATTCCAGACTTTTACTCGTAACAGAGTACTTCTACGTTGTAGTATTGATACTTTTACTTTTTTACTACATTTGAGTACTTTTTCCACCACTGGCGTGCACACATAGTTGTGTATTGGCTGCATGCTCTCATCGACTGTTCTGTTTGCTCGAGTTTAAGTTTGTCTGAGGACGGGGGGCCACTCACCACTCGCCAGGCATCCAAATACGCAGTCTATTAATTCAACCCGACAATAATTCAACACCGCTACGTCTCTGAACCCCATTAGCTGCTGATCCACAGATTGGTGTGTAGGCTACATAACAATAGAAGACAACTACCGGCTTTGCATGGAGACCCCTTGTATTAACAACTCATTGAGACTGGGAACGTATCACATATCACGTGTCATTTTTAGATGTCTTTGGCTATTCAAAAATAGCAGATCTACAAGCTCGTAGCGCGGCATTCCGAGCTCTAGTAGTAGATCTACTATTTTCACATTTTTTCTGACCTTTTTGAATCTCGCCCCTGACTACCCCGTATTACAATAAAAAACGAACACTAAAACTAATAAAAACAAAACTAAAAACTAAGCCCTTTTCACAATATAAAGAATGATGTTAATTTGACAAATAAATTACAAAAATGTACTGTATTGATCTCAAGTATGTAGAATATTCTTCCTGCGCCTAAAAATCCACTGCTTCTCCACTGCTTCCTCTGCAGGCTTTGAAAAATGGTTGGCAGTAAAGTATACCGTGATTCACACTCAGCACCAGATCAGCGGTATTAAGCACTCCGTCTAGACTGACAAATTCCTCACCATTCAAATCCATCAGTGGAGATCTGCGTTTCATGATTGCTTAAGTAGGCTAATGTTGATTGATGGATGCATTCCCTCGTGTCATGTGTAATGGCCTGAGAGAGACGCACACACACACACACGCACACGCACACGCACACGCACACGCACACGCACACGCACACGCACACACACACACACACACACACACGCACGTACGTTGTTGCCATGGCCTTGCACTGACAACGCATCGCAAAGCGGCTTGTCGATCAGTGCGTTCAGGTTTTGGTGCCTACTAGCATTGGCCGGATTATTGTGTGGGTGAAACACACCCACACTCCTTCCCTCCCTCCCTCCCTCCCTCCCTCCCTCTCTCTCCCCCTCAGACCTTCTAGCTGTGAGGCGACAGCGCTACCGACTGCGCCACCGTGCCCCAGTTTGAAGTTTTCTTTAGTTAAATTTATCACCAACTCTAATACCATGTTCATTCCTTCATCGTTCGCTCCTCCCAATGTTTTTAGAACAAAACAAACAGTGTTTCATTGCGCCCAGGGCCGGCCGCTGCCATAAGCAACATAAGCGGTCGCTTAGGGCCACAACCACTAGGGGGCCACAAAAAAAAAAGTTTTATTTTTATACCGGACGTCATTAAACGTGAAATGTGACCCTCCAGAAAACTGCGCTTTATGCGATCGCATAATTTATCGCATAATCAGCCAAATGGCATTTGGCTTTGCGATCATATTTCGCAACTGCCCGCAATTTCACCGCATAAAATCACATGAAACCTCCGCATATTTCATCACAAAATCAAGGATTTTAGCCCGCATAATCAAGGATTTTTGCCCGCGTTTTTCTGAAGGGTCTAATACATATAACGCTGAAGTTCAGAGAAGTTGCCTTTTGTGTGTGCAGGCAGGCAGGTAGGCAGACAGACGGGTGATGAACTATTCTGTCCACCACGCCTTGCCCACTCAGACGGCAAGCTCGTTGGCGCTAAAGGCCATTGCCTGTTCACTTGCTCGCCTTGCGGTTCGCGAGGGCTTGAAGTGTCTTTGATTGCCTCGTCACTCAAGGGTCCTTCTGGCCGATCCACACGGTCACGACTCTTTTCTGTTCTGGCCCCACAGTGGTGGAATGAACTTCCCACTGATGTCAGGACAGCAGAGTCACTGCCCATATTTCGCCGCAGGCTGAAAACCCACCTCTTCAGGAAACGCTACCCTTCCTCTCTGCCTGGCCTACTTGTTGTTAACTAGTTGTACGAACGCTTGTTTTCTATTGTTGTATTTTTGTATTGGTTTATTGGATCTTGTTTAGTCGATTATTTGTTTTAGCTCCTGCTCATTTGAGTTTGCTATTTTGTTTTGCTATCTGTTTAAAGGGGCCACACCATGAATTTCATTTTTTTGAATGACTTTAACATTCAGTCATTCATTCTCATTTCAGAGATTTTCAGAATGGGCGTGTCTGAACAGGCCATTTCAGAATGGCAATGCAAGTGACATCACTTGCATTGCCATTGCATTAATGATGGCCAGACAGAATTGCTCAGTAGCACCCCTCTGCCCAAAAGGACGTTTTGGTATTGCAGCTGAAAAAGCTTGGAATGACAGTCAGATTGTGAGAAAAAATATCTGACTCGATAACGCGGCAGTTGCGGCTTAATCCACCCACGCCATCGACGCGTTAGACGCGTTGGACGCGCGTTTATTGTTTAATCTCTGATCGCGCTATAATGTTTATTTTTCCACTTCATTTTGGCTTCCTGATTCCTTGAGACTCACCCGGAACCGGATGCAGAACGGAGATTTCACTTCCGGGTCATTTTTTTTTTCCTCGGTCATTTTCGGCCAGAATAGGGGAAAACTAGAGGTTACGTAGGTAACCCCGGTTCTTTTAGTTTAGGAGTGAGGCACTCACTATGGGAAACAGCGCCATCTGGCGATGCAACAGAGCTACACAATACGCTCCCGGGGCCCATTTCATTGGGCTAGAGGGTATGTCACGTAACCGGCTGTCCCTTCCCCTTTCCGGAAGGACATATAAGGGCTGGTCGTGACGTAGTACTTCCTCTTACCACAGGTCCTCTGTTCGCAGTGGCGAAACAAAGGGGTGTTTGGTGAGTGCCTCACTCCTAAACTAAAAGAACCAGGGTTACCTACGTAACCTCTAGTTCTTTGTCGTTTTGAGTCGTGAGGCACTCACTATGGGATCTATAAACCCCCCGGAAGCGTTAAAAACATTGTATCCCCAGAAAAAAACGCACGTCCCCTACTGGCTCAGGGACCCGCACACGGCGGGCCCCCGCTTCAGGGACGCCCAGGCCCACCTGGACACGGCACAAGGGATGAGATAAACGAAAACCCCGACAGACCGAAGTCTTCCCCATTCAGCTAATAGAAGACAAGGCTCGTCACCTACTAACCTCCTAGTAAGGGAACAGGGCCCCCCTGCTCCCTAGGACCCAACAGATTGTTAGCCCCACGGGATCACATCAGGGGGAGAAAGGCACCTCAAGTAGATGAGGCTGCCACGCCAAGGACTGCGTGCGTCACCGAGGAAGCCGCCATGTCCAGGCTGTAGAAAGCTGCAAAGGTCGAAGGAGACGACCAGTCAGCAGCCCTGCAAATCTCCTGGACCGAAAACCTCTCTAGAGAGGGCCCAGGAAGCAGCCAATCCCCTAGTCGAGTGCGCCCCCAATCCAACAGGTACTGGGGCCCCACTACTAGTATAGGTGAGCCTTACGGCCTCAACCATCCACCTGGAAAGCGTTGACTTGGCCATCGCTTTCCGCTGGTCACCCCAGCCGTAGGTGACAAACAATCGTGTTTACGACCTACCAGGCGCCGTCACCTGACAGTAGAGCCTCAAAGCCCTCACTGGACAGAAACAAAGTGACCACTCATCCACCGCCGAAGCGAAAGGAGGTGGATGAAACGCAACCAATCCGACCGGAGCCGGTGCAACCCCCCCGGTCTTGGTAACGAACGCCAAGTTTGGCGTCAGCAGAACCCGTCTGCTATCCCCAGAGCACCTCAAGCACTCCGAACTCACCGGGAGTGCATGCAGGTCACTGACCCTCTTGGCCATAGCCAGGGTCACCAAAAAGACTGTTTTCAGACTCAACACCTTGAGGCTCCCAGTCTCGAGACGTTCAAACGGGGGGAAGGCAGAGTGCATTCAGCACCACCGCCAGATTCCAAGCCGGAAACAGAGGCCTGTTACCCGGCCTGGTCCGTCTGGCCCCGCCCAAGAACCGCCGTACCAGGTGACGATCGCCAACCGTCCCGCCTTCGAAAACCTTCGTGGCAGACGGAGATGGCATCCAAGTACACCATGACCGTCGAGAAGGTCAAACCCTGATTCAGCTTGCTCTGCAAGAGAAAAAGGAAGCCGCGTACCGGGGCCCGAAAAGCCACCACCACTGGTGACTGCCCCTGGCACCATGACACGAAAATATTCCATTTGACGTCATAGGCAGCCCTAGTAGAAAACGGCCCTCGCCCTCTGGATGGTAACCACCACGTCAGGGGGCAGACCACACGAATCTAGGTTGGCCCTCACACAGGCCAGAGCCACAGATCTAGGTCCCAGGGGCTGGGGTGGTTGATCTCGGTCCCCACCTGCGTCAGCAGGTCCGCGATCGGAGGAAGGGACCCGGGTTCGGCGTGGAGCAGAGAAGTTATCTCCGATCCCCACACGCCCCAACCTGGAGCAACTGGCAGTACAGTCAGGCCCTGGGGCCTGACCTTTTCCAACGTCGGGCAGAACAACTCCAGCGGCAGGAATGCATAAAGCAGTTCCCTCGGCCAGCTGTGAGCCAACGCGTCCAGTCCCAACGAAAAGTCCGCTGCCTTCACCGAGAAAAAGCGAGAGCACTTCGCGTTCTCTGTTGAGGCAAACAAATCGACCCGTGGTCGATCGAACCTGGTCCAAATCAGGCTGGCGTCCGTCGTGACAGCCGTCCGTGAGATCACAGCGCCTCCCCTGACGCCTTCTGACAGAAAGGGTGCGCATGAGCACAGCCTAAGTGAATCCACGCAAGTGGAGACACCAGACCTTGTCGAGGGTCCACGGTAGGTGGGATCCTGAGAGCCCGCATCCACCTCTGAAAGGTCCCAAAATAGCCTACTTAGGCAGGTCAGGTGTATGGCTGAAGTCATGAGACCCGCCACCTGCACGCACAGCCTGTAAGTGACTGTCTTTCCTACGTGGAAAGGCCTCACACAGGACAGGAAGCCGTCTACCCACTCCTGAGACAGACGTGCTGCGAGCGTGGTCGAGTCCAGTGAGAACCCTATAAGGGAGGACTGCTGGGACGGAACCAAAAACGCTCCTTCTAGAAACCGACAGTGAAAAACCGACAGTAATCGCGCCTCAGGGCTACGTTGGTCCACCTGTCCCCCTGACCGAACGTGCGCAGGAGCGCCACGGTCATCAGCATACGAAACCTGAATTTCGTAAGAGACTTGATGAGACCCCTTCATCCAGAAAGGGTCACATAGCCTCCCCCCTCCTTCTTTGGCCAGAAAACACACGAAAACCAGTTGTACCAAAAACTGGGGAAAAAAAACGGGGTTACCTAAGTAACCTCTAGGTTCCAATTCGTAGACGGTTTTCTGAAGATGCCCTTGCTCAGTAGAGAGAGTCCCTCTCTCTCAGAGACATGGCTGCATTACCTCTCCGCATGAGGAACATCCTGTGTCTGACATAGGAGGCATGTAAAGGTACGTGGAAAATCACGTTGTTGTCCAGGGGAGCTGACCGGTACAACCACAGTGTGTTACTGCTGTACTGAGCCTGACCAGTACAGAAAACCAGTGTAATACTGACGTACCTGCTGCATTAAGCAACACAGTGTTGTCGTAAGCGAGGCTAGGTAGCCGCTAGGTGAAAACAACAGCAGAAATTTCCTGTGCACCGGGTAGACGGGAACGTGGAAACACGCATCCTTTAAGTCTATGCTGGTCCATCCGTCGCCCTGACGCACCGTGCGTAGTAACGCTGCGTTCGTCAGCATGCGAAAATTGAATTTCGTTAGAAATTTATTGAGACCTCTCAGGTCCAGTATGGGACGTACACCCCCCCCCTTTTTCTGAACCAGGAAAAAACTTTGAGTAAAAACCCAGGCGTTTCCGATCTGGGGAGAACTCTCCTATTGCGCCATTGTTTAGGAGAGAGAGAACCTCCTCTCGTAACGTAACTGCCGCTGCGCCCGTCGCGCTGGAGAAAATCACTTTGTCTGACATCGGGGGTTTCATGCAAAACTGTAACTTGTAACCCTTCTGTATGGTGCGCAGCACCCAATGAGACGGGTCGCAAGCTTTCCATTTCGCTAGACAGCGAGCTAGTGGGTTGAGGCGAGTTAAAGAAACTGCTCGCTCCACCGGCTGTCTGCCCGTTGTCATGGAGACCAGTGACGCGCTCGCACGCTCTGGCGTTGCCAAACGTGTGACGCTCGATAGAGGCAGTACGGGTGTTACCTGATTGACAGAAGGATTCGGGAAAGTCACGTGACCCCGCACGCGGTGCCTCCCCAACATTGGTATCCGGTTGGAGAAGCCCCTTGTCCGTCTCCGGTCAGAAAAGGAAACAGTTGGATTCGGGGAGGTCACGTGAGACAGTACGCGGTACCTCCCCGACGTCAACATCCGGTGGGGGACGCTCGACGTCCGTCTCCGGTCGGACACGGAAGTATGTAACTTGTTTACCTTCCGTTCGGCCATCTTGAGAGGGCCCTGTGATGCAGAAGCGTTTTGGCGCCCTCTCCAAGATGGTGGAATCGGTTGTAAAAACGGGCGTGACGCCTGTGCCAAGGTGCAAAGGCGCCCTCTGGCGGACAGGGGTGGTACCGTTCTTACAATTGATTTTACAACTGGTTTTATTGTTACCTTCAATGGAGTCAGTACATGCAGTGTTTCTGTCCCACACGTATTTGGAAAAACGAGAACCGGCTTTACCAAATACTGTGGGCTCATGGGGGGGGTCAGATTGCTTGTCCCACACGTATCTGAAAAACCGACGAGGGGTTTTTCGGATACTGTGGGCCCAAAGGCAGACCATCGAGAACGGTCCTCGTTCTCCCTGGCACACAGGCGGAGTTGGAAAAAGACAAGGTTTTGTACTTTTCAACGCATGTAAAACCACAATCACAGGGTATTTCTTCACAGATCTTACAGTAAGTGCGACATGCTCCTCTGTTTGGCTGTGGAGGCTGGAGACTGGTTTTCCCATCTGCACTGGAGGTATTCAATTCAGTGTAGCAAACACATTGGCATAATGGCGAACATTATATAAAAATAATGGAGAAAGGCATTATACTTCGTATCCCGTCAGTGTTTGGAAGGCCGAGAAACCGGTTCCGTCCAATCATTAAGGGCTTAGTTCAGAGTTAGTCAATTCAGTGTAGCAAACACATTGGCATAATGGCGAACATTATATAAAAATAATGGATAAACGCATTATACTTCGTATCCCGTCAGTGTTTGGAAGGCCGAGAAACCGGTTCCGTCCAATCACTATGGGTTTATTTCAGATAGTGTCTGAACCATGCAGGGTGTGGTGAAAGAACAACCATAATAGCACAAAAACAGGCAATAAAAACAATATATTGACATTAAGGCATTATATCGTATCCCAGCCGTATTTGGAAATGCAATATGTGACAAGTGTGACAGACATATTGGCACAGTGATAAGCATTAAGTACCACAATATACTGACGTTGATATGCATAACATGTTGTATCCGACAGTGTAGGAGGACGAGCACCGACCATTTTCCTAGCATTGTGGACTCATGTCGACATGGTTTGAATAATGCAAAGGTTTGGTTCTTTGTAACAAATTTTATTGGCACAAAAAACAGGCATTATATTTTGTACTGACCTCACAGAATGTGCAAAAAACTACCCTGCTTCTGCTCTGTAGACACTGGGAGGAACAGGGCGGTCAACGTCGCGTACTCCGCTCACGAAGGGGGTCGGGCTAGCTTACCGCGGGCCACCGCTCGTGGCAGCTGGAGTTGGGGTAGGGAGGCGGGAGTGTCGCGGTGGTGCTGGGCGAGCACCGCTAGCACCTTCGGCGTTCCCCGTACAGGCCCTGGCCTGACCGTAGCGAGCCATCGCGTAGTGAAAGAAGCAGCTGCGGCTGTAGCCGAAACAGGCCGTATCTGTGACGAAGCAGCCTCACCGGGAGCCGGACGAGACAAGCAACACAGTTCGAGTATCGTGGAAAAGAGCGACAAAAAGCTAGGCTAACAGCTCTATTCGGGGAGTTAGCTCAACGGATAGGGGGTTAGCGCTGTGGAAGTAGCCAAACAGGTAAGCTAGTAAGTTAGCGGCTAGGCTAAGAACAGCTTTAAGCTAACGTCGGCTCACAAAAAGCTAGGCTAACAGCTCTGTTCGGGGAGTTAGCTCAGCGGGAAAGGGGGTTAGCGCTGTGGAGGTAGCCGAAGCTAGTAACAGCTAGCGGCTAGGCTCAGAGGCAGCTAAGGGCTAACACCGGCTCACCACGAGGTAGAATAAAGTTAGTTTCCTGGAGTTTAGTCGAGCGAGAAAACCCGTGGGTGACTTATCCTAGTCTCCGCTAGTTTCGGGGGGACAGAGCGAGAGCCGCTGGTGTCCACTAAAACTACCGGCACAGGCCGTATCTGTGACGAAGCAGCCTCACCGGGAGCCGGACGAGACAAGCAACACAGTTCGAGTATCGTGGAAAAGAGCGACAAAAAGCTAGGCTAACAGCTCTATTCGGGGAGTTAGCTCAACGGATAGGGGGTTAGCGCTGTGGAAGCAGCCAAACAGCTAAGCTAGTAAGTTAGCGGCTAGGCTAAGAACAGCTTTAAGCTAACGTCGGCTCACAAAAAGCTAGGCTAACAGCTCTGTTCGGGGAGTTAGCTCAGCGGGAAAGGGGGTTAGCGCTGCGGAGGTAGCCGAAGCTAGTAACAGCTAGCGACTAGGCTCAGAGGCAGCTAAGGGCTAACACCGGCTCACCACGAGGTAGAATAAAGTTAGTTTCTCAGCGGGAAAGGGGGTTAGCGCTGTGGAGGTAGCCGAAGCTAGTAACAGCTAGCGGCTAGGCTCAGAGGCAGCTAAGGGCTAACACCGGCTCACCACGAGGTAGAATAAAGTTAGTTTTCTGGAGTTTAGTCGAGCGAGAAAACCCGTGGGTGACTTATCCTAGTCTCCGCTTTTAGGGCTAAAGCTGGTTTCTCACTTTGGGTCCTGAAGTGTAGTAATTGTCGAATAAATGTAGAATTCAGTTTTTAACAAGCGTGTAGCCTTGTAACATCTGCGAACAGAGGAACTGAAGAGGAAGTACTACGTCACGACCAGCCCTTATATGTCCTTCCGGAAAGGGGAAGGGACAGCCGGTTACGTGACATACCCTCTAGCCCAATGAAATGGGCCCCGGGAGCGTATTGTGTAGCTCTGTTGCATCGCCAGATGGCGCTGTTTCCCATAGTGAGTGCCTCACGACTCAAAACGACAAAGAACTCTTGGTTGCTTGTTTTTGCAGAAAATGCACTTAAGACTCCTGGTGATTAGTAGTTTTCGTTCCCTACCTACGTTGAATGCACTTATTGTAAGTCGCTTTGGATAAAAGCGTCTGCTAAATGAATGTAATGTCTTTGCAGCATAGTGGTTTTACAGTACAGTAAATCAGTGAATTCATTGGGTAGGAGATTTACAGGGTTCTGTAAATGCATTGTGGAAACAACACCTCAATCTAGTTTGAATAGTTAAGTGTTTTTAAAAACAACTACTCCATTTCCTTATATCAAGTAAAACATCTGACTGAGCGACTTTCACTTGTAGCGGAGCAATATTTTACCAAGAGTATCTGTACTTTGACTCAAGTAATGGGGTTGTGTACATTGTCCACCACTCAAATAGGCCACGTTGTGTACCCAACGGAAGGTTGAGTGAGGTCAAAACAAGTAAATGTTTACTCAACTTTTAATACAATAATATTTGGTGGCTATGGGACCCGCGCCGGACCCGGAGAGCCTGTGAAGCAACACACACACATCCTATCACAAACCTGACTAGCAATTGAGAGATCGAGAGAGAGAGAGAGAGAGAGAGCGGGGGGGACGGGGATGCGGCAGAAGTTAGAGAAGAGAGAAAGAACAAGGTTGAAGAAGAGAACAATATTAATGGCAGTCTGGAGACTTTGGTGGTGTGGGATGATGGATGCAATGCTACACAAAGGACATGAAAATGATAAATATCTGTGTGTGTGCGTGCGTGTGCGCGTATGTCCATCCAGTTGGGGATTGGGAGCCATACAAAGTGATGGAAACGGCACTGGGAAGGAAAGACAATCCTGTCCCAGTGATGAATGATTCCACTATAAGTCCCAAAACGTTCTCTAAGTTGTTATGTGTCATGAATAGGTAATGGTGTCACTGTCCTGAGGTGTCCTCGGATGTGGGTTCTTAACAGTGAATAGTCTTGCTTGTGTGGTCATTTACTTGTCTGGTTTCTCATATTTATGGAGAGTACAATGTGCTCACAAGGAGACTAAAGAGGCAGGCTTTTAGCCTTGTTGTTTAGGATGTTGCCGTGATGTTTCTCGGCTTCTTTCTTGACGGCTGTCAATATAATTCACGAATAATTGCGATTAACAATGTCATTGTGTTTTTGGTACTAAACACTGGAACATAAATAAATATTGTATTTCTGTTTGGCTGTGTGTCCCGGGACACACAGACAGCCATACAGAGATTCCCTGAATTGACAGACCGATAAAGGTTAATAATGCGCAACGATGGGAGAGGCTCACTCCCTTTCAGCAGTAACAGCAGTTATGATACCCGGTAAGGTAGACAGATTGCACATTACCGTATATTTACTTGTGTCCTGGCGAGGTCTAGTGCAGGCGGCCAGGTCTATCCTAATCTATCAAGAACAGATTCCGAGCTGCGCTACTGCATCTATCGACAACACCCCGGAAAGTTAGTAACATTTTAACTTGTTCTTCCATCATAGAAACAAAGTGGGCTTATAGAGTACAGAAGTCCTGACGTCACTCGTTCATCCCCTGGGTCGGGGAAGTATTTTCTCTATGGAGAATAACATTGGGTCATCTTAGAATCGTCTCATATAAGAATTGTCCAGGTACAGTAGGATGCGTAAATTATGTCAGACTTCGGTGCTCTATAACCAAAACGATCCATGTTCTGTGGGAGAAATGTTGTTAGTGTTCCGTGGGAGAAATGTTGTTAGTGGGAATGAAAACATAGGCGCCCCACGGGAAGAGTAGGGCTGAGGGCGGACCAAACGGGCCAACATCCTGTTGTCAACATTCTATTGGGCGGTCCCCCCAGAGTCAAATTCAAAGGAAAAAAAACAGCCGAGGGCGCTGTTTTTTCCTTTTTTTTTGACGATGGGTTCCCAGATTGGGTCTATCCTAAGGTCTTCAATGCTGTTTTTTTATTGGTGATTGAATGCAAATGTTACCTTCACCTCCATTTCCACCTATTACAGTTTACAATTTAGGCATTTAGCAGACGCTCTTAATCCAGAGCGATTTACAGTAAGCTATTGGTGGCCTGTTGGGGTCCCAGACCCCCTGTTGAAGACCTCTGCTGCAGTATATACTTATTTGCACGATGACAAATTTGCCCCAAAAATCAGGACGCCCAGGGTTAATGTGGTTAAAATAACATTTTCATTAAATTGTGATATTATCAATCAGAATGATCAAACATATGTCAGTCTATATATATTTCGTCTGGTTTTGCTACTTTTGCGT
The DNA here is from genome assembly GCF_963454915.1 of Gymnoscopelus microlampas. Taxonomy (NCBI): domain Eukaryota; kingdom Metazoa; phylum Chordata; class Actinopteri; order Myctophiformes; family Myctophidae; genus Gymnoscopelus; species Gymnoscopelus microlampas. Next base: position 38,670,238 of record NC_139949.1, on the reverse strand, counting down.
GACACGCTTGTACGACAAAGCAGGGCATGAACAAAAAAACATCAAACGTTGAAATATGGAGATGGTAGATTTCTGCACGACAGCAACATAATGTGGGATTTTGTTTCACTTGGTGTAATTTTTGTGAAAGGACCTGGGCAAGGTTACCGTTCAAGGTATATACTTTATTAGACCCGTCAGCAGATTCAGATTCAGATTCACTTTATTGTCACGTACGGTAGATGCACTGTTTAGGTATACATACATGTGAAAAACTTACGCTCTGAAGCTTCAATACAATAAACAATAAAAACATGATAAAACAACCTAAAAACACTCGATAAACAATGAACACAGGGCAAGAATGTCAAGAGAAAGAGCATAGTGCAGAGTACAAAGAGTTTTTGCGCATTCACTTTTCACTGTCATTTAACGGTCTGAAAAAACTGTTCCTCAGCCTGCTGGTGCGTGGCGTGCAGAGAGGATGTTGTATCCCTTCACCCTTTTGGACTTTAGAGGGGAAAAAAGTATTTTATGGGGGTGGGTGGGGTCTTTAATGATCCTCAGGGATTTATTGAGGCAGCGCTGGGTGTAGAGGTCCCCCAGACTGGTCAGTTCAGTTTGCAGCAGATGAGTAATGACTGTTATTACTCGTTGTACTTTAACTGTCCGAACTGTCCGAGCTGCTCCGGTGTCTTCTGTACAATATATACCTTGAGCAGTTTTCTAGGCGGCCCATGCAGCCGTGTGTGTCTGTCTGTACACACACACACACACACACACACACACACACACACACACACACACACACACACACACACACATTGCTTCTATATTATCTGTGCAATGTTGCTATGTTCTGCTCATCTGAGTGATGTCTGCTAGGCTAGAACAAAGGTGTGTGTGTGTGTGTGTGTGTGTGTGTGTGTGTGTGTGTGTCTGTGTGTGTGTGTGTGTGTTTGTGCTTCTATATTATATGTGCAATGTTGCTATGTTCTGTTCATGTGAGTGATGGCTGCTAGAACAAAGCTATTTTTATAGGACTTCTTTCTTCCACACCGTGGGACTATAATAAGCCTCCATCCAAGAGGAGGCTGAACGTCACCGTGCAAACGGTGGGAGAGTCGTCATTTAAATGTAATCGTCTGGTGTGCAGGGATGACTCATCAATCAGCCTACATTCAACTAATTACATGCAGAGCTTTTGTGTTCTTTAAAGATAGCTTTCCGAACCATGAAGCCTAAGAAAATTATACATTTGATTCAGTAAAGGGTGACAATTTCACAGGATCGCGCCCACTTAATGCCAGGCCTGTCAGATTGCCCGCTGCCACCTAGTGCCCACCCGCCTGCTCGCCTCTCATTGAAAATTAATTACTAGGTGCGTCAGTCACTTACCGCGTATGAAGCCCTTAAAAGCACGATAGAATACGATCATCATGGCTTTGTCGATATAGAAATAGAACAAGTTCCTATTTTGCACACGGCTTCACAATTTGCTTCAAAGTCAATAACTGTGGCGCACGGGTGGCACAGTGGTAAAGTACCTGCCCACCACCGCAGAGTCTAGACTCTAGGGGTTCGAATGCACTGCGTGGTGGTGGAATGAACTTCCCACTGATGTTAGGGCAGCAGAGTCACTGCCCATATTTCGCCGCAGGCTGAAAACCCACCTCTTCAGGAAACACTACCCTTCCTCTCTGCCTGGCCTACTTGTTGTTAACTAGTTGTACGAACGCTTGTTTTCTATTGTTGTATGTTTATTGGATCTTGTTTAGTCGATACACTTATTTGTTTTAGCTCATGCTCATTTGATTGTGCTATTTTGTCTCATCTGTTTAAGGAAATAGGTAGCTGATATATTGCACTTTTACCTTAGCGCTAGGTATACTCTTGGTTGCTTGTTTTTGCAGAAAATGCACTTAAAGGGTAAGACCACTTTGGTAGAGGTTTGGGTTGTGTAGTTACCTTGCCATGATGTAACTCTAAAGGTGGGCAAGAAATCAAAAATAATTGCTCCATTGATTAGAAATTGATAATTCAAAATATGCTCCTCATTGACTTACATTGTACGGTAAAACAGCTCTCAAAGACACTCTTTTAGCACGTAAACGAACACAAACAAAGCTGATTCAGACAATATAGAACATCACCAAACCCAGTACTGTTTGTTTTTTTTATAAAAATGTGAACTTCCTGTTGATTTTACTATTTGAAGATCCGGATCCGCGGATCCAGTCCGGGTTTTCTTCTTAATAAAAATGCTAAAATCAACAGGAAGTTGACATTTTTATTAAAAAAATAAACAGTACTGGGTTTGGTGATGTTCTATATTGTCTGAATCAACTTTGTTTGCATTCGTTTACGTGCTAAAAGAGTGACTTTGAGAGCTGTTTTACCTTACAATGTAAGTCAATGAAGAGCATATTATGAATGATCAATTTCTAATCAATGGAGCAATTTTTTTTTATTTCTTGGCCACCTTTGGAGTTACATCATGGCAAGGTAAATACACAACCCAAACCTCTACCAAAGTGGTCTTGCCCTTTAAGACTTCTGGTGATTAGTAGTTTTCGTTCCCTACCTATGTTGAATACACTTATTGTAAGTCGCTTTGGATAAAAGCGTCTGCTAAATGACTGTAATGTAATGTAATGTGATGTGGTGCATCCGGCTTTGTCGAGCGTCTATACGAAACCACAATTTTGCGTTCGGGGGAGCGAAGCCGGGTGGGGAGGATGATATTAATGTGTCACTGCACGTACTCCTTTGGGCTGTGAGCGAGAGCAGGGCGGAGCGGTGCGGTGCGGGCTCCTCACCGGCAGCCGAGCCAGCTGGATACAACAGCTGTGACGACGTGCATACAGAAATGTGTGTGGGGACAAAGTAACTAGTAACTAAAGTGTTCAAATAATTGTAGTGGAGTAAAAGTACAATATTTGTCTCTGAGATGTAGTGGAGTAAAAGTATAGACAATTGGAAATACTCCAGTAAAGTCAAAGTACCTCACAATTGTACTTAAGTACAGTACTTGTGTGTGGGAGGAATCAATTGGCATACCGACTAAATTGTGGAGAAAATGGGGTAAAAAGCCAAAAACAAAAGAGGTCAATAATTGTTCCAAGTTTTAATGTAAGATGTGAGCCTTCCACTGTCTGCCTCTCAATTAGGACAACTTCAAGTGTGTTGCCCAGTGTTGATTCATTCATAATTCATGCCTCTCCCTCCCTGGATCATTTCCAGGTTGCTTACAGTGGATTATGCTCTGTGCCTCTGAGGAGATATGTGTGGGTGTGATGTGTGTCGACAGTACATTCTATCTCATCTCATCATCTAATGTTCTTTTTGATTGTGTTTTTTCCCTGTTCCCTAGGGAACACCAGTAGAGAAGGACAAGCTGTTTGTTGCTGTGAAAACTTGCCAAAAGTTCCACTCTGATCGAGGTGCGTGTGTGTGTGCACGCACGCGTGTGTGTGCGCGTGTACGTGCGCGTATGTGCATGCGTTACCCACGCACTACGACTACAGCTGTTGAATTGAATATTGTATTTTTAAAGTGCGTTGTAGTGTATCTTACCATAAGACAAGCCAAAAAAGTTTATACAAGCCCCACATTCATAAAACATCTGCTTTGCCCAACAGAATTGACAACCCAAACCCTTCTTCTTTATACTGTATTTGCAGTGCAGTGTTGCTTAATCAAACACTAATAGCAATCTCAGGTTTCAGCAAACCTTTGTCCATGACCGTTTATCCTCATGAGAGACCATCGTGCTAGTGGTTTGAAAAATAGAAATGAGAGCAGATGCTGTGCGGTTTGTCTACAGTCATCATATCTCACCACCACTGGCATAGTAAATTACTGGTCCTTGGTTTATGCTGTCTGCCGAGCAACACACACACACACGCACACGCACACACTGTGTGTGCGCTCGCGCATGTATGCGTGTGTTTTGTGTGTGCGTTTGTGAGTCGATTGGCGTTAACGTGAAATCAATTTACCATACAAAACAACATTAGAGTGTGCCTCTCCATGTGAGTTATTTGCTTTCACTTAGGCCACGTTTACACGGCAACGATCAGAACAGAAAACGACAAAGTGCCGTTGCGTTGTCACTTCTTATTATGCATTTACACGGAGACACTCCAGTGATTTAAAACGCTGTAGTGTGCATGCCAGGTTGCTAGGTGGCATGTGTCAGTGTGACTCTGCCATATAGACCAGTCACGCATGCGAAGACTGGTCGCATGCGAAGACAGAACTTCCGTTCTACTTCCTTTATTTACATACACCAGTGCAGCAGCGTGGTTCAACGTAGGGTTGCCATGTCCACTTATTATAACGACTTGGGGCTTGTTTCTAAAGTGTAGTTGCTTATTTGGGCTTGTTTCCTAATGTTGTTTAAACCAGTGGCTCTTAAACATCATGTGAAATTAAAATGTATTTGTCCACAGATCCCCATCTGAAAATCTTTTGTGCCAGAAACCCCCATACAAGATTTGTGTTGTTAAAATGTTTCCAAAATTTTCCAAAATGACCTATTTTTATTTTCTCAAGATTACTACTTCTTTTTTGTAAATAGCAGATCTACAAGCTCACAACGCGGCGCATCGCGGCGCGTTGTGAGCTTGTAGATCGGCTATTTTCAAATAGCCGTAGCCTAGTCGCTTCTTTTGAGTTTTCATAGACCTGGTTGCATGGAGACGTGAGCCGCAGCGTATTCCACTGGAAGGGGGTTTCACTCTATTGCGTTTTCAACCCCTGATAACACCGTTGCCGTCTAAACGGACGGCACATCTGATACTTTATTTTGCCCTTTTCTGTAGAGAGCGTTGTCGTGTAAACGGGGCCTTACTCTGATGGCGCTTCAGGGCCACTTAGCCAGCCAGCTGAAATCGACCTGTTCAAATCGCAACAATCTGCATAATGATGAAAATATTCTGTTTCCAACATTGTTGAAATCAACCAGCCGTTATGGGCTATTTTCTTTTTTGTAAACGGTAAACATCGTCAAAATATGAGTCACCCATGATCCTGTTTGCAATTTAGCAGCGCCCGGAGCCCTTACTTGAAATTCAATGACAGAGTGAAATGTCTTGCATAATGGGGTGCGTTTCAGACATTTCGTCCTGAACCATGCATCACCACCATGCCAGCTTGTGATGAACTTTTTTTGTGGAACATTACTTTTGCCACAGTCATACAAAAGGAGCGCTCAGCAATATTGCCAGAAACACATAGACCACATTTTTACTAGTGGACTAGCGTTTGTGAATTAATTAAATCAGTACAGTATATACACTGAAGAACACATGGAGACAAGTCAGGCACTGTGTAGTGTACTGACTGTATACAACGTCAGGTAGAATGTGATTTGAAATCCATCTCTGTGTCCATCTAATCTCTTCTCTTCTCTTCTCTTCTCTTCTCTTCTCTTCTCTTCTCTTCTCTTCTCTTCTCTTCTCTTCTCTTCTCTTCTCTTCTCTTCTCTTCTCTTCTCTTCATCAGTTCCTGTGGTGAAAGCCACCTGGGGCAAAGACGCTGCTTTTTTAGAATACTACAGCGATGTCACCGATCCCTCCATACCCACAATCCATCTGGGGATGCCCAACACTGAAAGAGGTCAGTTGACGCATTGTCTGTGTTTACATGTCACAGTCTTGGCTCTGGTGCACAGTCAAAATCAGATTCCTGAGTTTCTGATTAAATCCCCACCTGAATATCTTCACTATTTTGCTTCCAAAACAATTTGCTGCATTTTCAGCAGCTGCCAGTGTGATCACACTTATAACTGTTGAGAGAGAGGCTGTTATCCCATTATGTAAATAGACTGCATTTTACAAATGCTCCTTTTGCAGTCTTCAGACCACTCAAATGTTCCTAACAATGTCCTTGTACGAGCTCTTGTTTTCTTGTATCTTGTTTATTCAATAGACTTATTTGTTTTAGCTCTTGCTCATTGGATTTTCCTACTTCTCTCATCTGTTTAAGAAAGTAGGTAGCTGATATATTGCACTTTTACCTTAGTGCTAGGTATTCTCTTAGTTGCTTGTTTTAGAAGAGAATGCACTTAGGACTTCTGGTGATTAGTAGTTTCGTTACGTACCTATGTTGAATGCACTTATTGTACGTCGCTTTGGATAAAAGCGTCTGCTAAATGACTGTAATGTAATGTAATGTAACTAGAGGGTGCTTTGTGTTTGTTGGTCTCTATAATATATAAAGCCATAATAGGAGATGTTCCCAATGGAGCTATGCCCAAATATGGAGTGTGTTGTCTGACCTCACTTGGGTCTCGTTGGGCGGTGGTCGGCGATGACGCTAAGGAACAACATGGCCGACTGTAATGTTGTGAGTTTGTGTTGGCCGCAATTAATTATGCTGCGAGGGGGCAGATGTGTGCTGAGCAGTATGAAGTGGCCTACAGACTACGCGTAGTAATTCTGCACGTTGTGGCGTGTCTTGTTAGTGACATTGATATGTTGTGTTTAGTTTGTGTTTAGTCCCACACAGTGGCAGGTTTTTTTGGGGGGTGTTGGGTTTAGAAATGTATATATAGATAGATAGATGTAATTTTCAGCAGCTGCCAGTGTGATCACTATTATACCCGTTGAGAGAGAGGCTATTATCCCATAATGTAAATAGAAATGAAATTTAGAAATGCTCCTTTTGTAGTCTTCAGACCACTCAAATGCTCTTAACACATTGACTGCCTGAATTATTTTCACTGCCTATTGTTATTCATGCCAGAGATTTTTCAATGAAAAAAAAAAAAGTACTCAGGAGCCGAGATACAAAATTTTTAAGTTTTAAGTTAACAAGGAAGTGGATGAGAGTAAAGATCTTCGAAAATTCATATCTCCTTGGTCTTTGGGTCAAATAAAAATAAAAAAAAGTTAAAAAATATATATTTTTTTGCTAAAATCGAACTCAATCTTGGCAGGCAAGTGATGAAAAGCTAATATCGAGTTAACTCGATCTAGGCAGTCAATGTGTTAACAATGTCCTCGTGCAGCCAGACAGCCAGAGAATTTTAGGCCTGAAAACCCCCAAAATCCGAAAAGGTATCATTGCGTGCTTAATGTCCTCAAAGTCACGCATCCAAAAAGCTTTGAACTGAGAAGATTGGACCTTCCGTTCCAGAGATAATGGCCAAAACGTCTTGAAAGCGGCCACTTTCGCCGGTTTTCGATCGACAAACTAGATACCCGAGGAAAGTTAACTTTGAGCTGCATCCAATACATCCACTACCATTCCCGTCGGCTTTACCGTTAGGCCGCTAGGAGCAGTTGAAATTTATTTTTGGGTTAAAAAAATGAAAATAAAATCAGTCAAGAGAGGGCACTTTTTTAGCGATGTATAAAAGGGCAGGGGTTCAAGCCCCCTTTCATGTCTATGTGTGCACGTGTATGGCCTTGAACACAGCAACGGTATCATAGTGTGTAGTGTGCAGCGAAGCCAGCAGCAGTCAGTCTCATTACAGACAGCCATGGTGAACACAACAGTGACCAAATAATCAATCATCTGTTTTTCTGGAAATGTGTTCCACTGCTGTGTGGTCTCCTGGATGTCTCTTTCTCAACTATGATTTATGGTTTCATATCAGAGTGTTTTGTTTAAAAATAGAAATGCAAGTTTGTAGAATAGCCTACAAAGAAATCGTTCCCCCTTAACTTGACGCTTGATTTGACGTTAATATTATACAGTTTGTGGTGACCAGCAGCATTGGATATGATGCAGAATTTCCCGATGATCTGCAGGAAAAGGATTGTTGAAGCTGTCTTTACTGTATGTCAGTGTTGGATTACGGTGGTGTAAATTATAGACACTCTTTTACCCCTAGACACAGTTTATCTCTCAGCACTTAGATTCATTCCTCGTGAAAGCAACAGCACTCACCATTGTATCCTCTACGAGAAGGTACAGTAGGTTGGTCCTCCCTCTCTGAGAGGAGAAAAAGGCACTGGTATCTGTTCACCTTTAAGGCTATTGATGGGGAGTTACCACCATACATCACATTGCTGTTAGAGTGGGAAAAAAACACTTACCAGACCCGCTCAAGTGACTCTGCTTTCTGCTTTGATGCTCCTATTTCATGGAACACTCTACAACTCACGCTAAAAATCAATGCCCGAATATCCTATGGACAATTTAATAACCTGCTCTTAAATTTCAAAATGTAATTGTTTTTAACTCATTTTTTGTTATGGTTTTATTTGTTGTTGTTTCTGTGTTTTATATCAGGACGTGTCTTAATTGTTGATTTTTGTGCATGTAATCTCGACAACATTGCAAATGAGGGTGAACTTCAATGCTCTTTTCGAGAATAAATAAAGGTTTCAATATGTAGGAAGAATCCAGCAGGATAGCGTTAGTATCGCAGCTTTTGATAGAGTAAACGTAGTTCAGCTGTCACTGGCAGCGTAGTGAATGCACCGTGGCACATCAAAGCTGTGCACATCCCTAATTAGATTCAAAGCCTAAGTAATTAATCATTAATTGCTTTCAAACTGTCCCAGATTGGAGTTACATTAATTAGTAAATGGTAAATGGTAAATGGTGCATTTATATAGCGCTTCTATCCGAAGCGCTTTACATTGATTGTGCCATTAACCCATTCACACACACATTCATACACCGATGGCGGAGGAAACCATGCAAGGCACCAACCTGCTCATCGGGAGCAATTAGGGGTTCAGCGTCTTGCTCAAGGACACTTCGACACTAACTCTAAGGGAGCGCCCCAGCCCGGGATCGAACTGGGAACCTTGCGGTTTTCCAGTTCACTCTACCCGGCCACTCTACCCATGAGCCGCCACCGCCGCCCCTATTAGGAGAAGAGAACTGCCATGCGGTCACTTTGAAAAACAAAATGTAACACTGCTAGTTTGATAAAAGTAGAATGAATCCCGTTCTTTACTAATAACCGGTCTGTCATACAATATACAATAAAATGTCGGGCTGTAATCGGAGTGAGGCTTAACACATCACCCGCCAATGTATTAAACATCGTTTGTTATCCCCTTGCCAGCGTAATTACCTTCATCCGATGATATTTGAAATGCCGTGGAGGCGACATTGTGTTCCAAAAAAAACTAAAAAGGCGGAGGGAAGGGGTAGGCGGAGGGATCTGTGTATTCAGACGAACCACAACATTCCAACCGCAATCCGCCATTTTGGGGCTGGGGCCCGCTGAAAACAGTGGTTTTCAATGCAAAAAACAGCAACTGAGTTACAGCTGTTTTTCTGAAAATCCCATCGGCAGGGCGGGTGGAAGTGACGTTTTTTTGGAATAATGTCACATCCACATACTTCTTCTCTGATTGACGACGGATCATCACAGAGCTGTGTTGCGGTGCCTAAAACAGCGTGCCTAATTTTTTAATAGAACGACTTTATGCGTGTATGGCAGGAATTGTGTTAATAAAAGGTGATCTCAGGTTGGTCTCGAGTATAGAGACCTTTATTCCGTGGGTAAATTCAGGTGTCATACATATCGGTAGCTATATTAATATTGCTGTTAAATAATAGTCTATAAAACCAACACATCTCACTTGAATATATGTTGATAAAACCGCATAGGAATCAGCAGGCATGCTGATTATGACCATGAAACTATGAAAACATTTAGAACACTCTGGTATCTCTCTCTCTCTCTCTCTCTCTCTCTCTCTCTCTCTCTCTCTCTCTCTCTCTCTCTCAGCTTTCCTCATCTTCTAATCCAGATGACCCTCCCTCCTTTCAGAAGTCAATTTCACACTTGGACGATCCGTTCTACCCTGTTCGATTCCCGGCCAGTCGGGAATGTCAATATAGTCTCTCTCTCTCTCCGTGTTTCCAGTCTCTTTACACTGTATTATCAAATAAAAGCTCAGAAAATCCGCACAGAATAACGTAACTAGTCAATTTCACGGTGATACACATCCCAGTCGGGATACCCCAGTCAGAAATACATCCAGTGTCCCCAGTGACACAACACTTTGACCGTAGGGGCAAAGGATGGTATACGTACGGTCAGATTGACAGTATTTCAAATAAAAAAAGTCACCTTGAGTTGAATTGTAAGCGTTGGAAGCCAGAGAGTCAGCGCTCTCCCCTGTTCTCTACCTCAATGGTTCTCAACCAGTGGTCCGGGGACCACAAGTGGTCCTTGAGGCGGCTCCAGGTGGTCCCCAGCTAAATGATGGAGAGTTGATAACCAAATGGACCCTTATAGATCTGAATATTGTTAAACATCTGCATTACTTGATTTACAAGAAGTATTCAAGTTTTGGGTCTGAGAGGCTAAATCTCATCAAATGGTGGTTCCGTGGCTCAATTGCCGAATAATGAATGGACCTTGATATGGGGGTATACGGGTTGAAAACCACTGCTCTACCTCTCTCTGTATCTTTCTGTATTTCTTTCCTCTCTTTCACCGGTCTCTACTTACCAGAAGCACAGGCTGTGCTGACAGAAGGCTATTATAACTTAAGTTTAGTGTCTGTGTTGATGATGCAGGAAGCTACGGTACAGTAGGAAACAGATCAGCACGTTCTCAAGGCACATGTCTGCTCCCTGGACAATAGTACACACAGCCATTCAATGCGATAACCTTATCTGCCAGAGGACATTGTTGTTGTTTGTCTTGTAAAGGTTCTTGTCCAACACGTGACGAGCTTGCAGATCTGCTATTTTTGAAAAATCGTGAAAATGTGTGCAAATCTTTGAATATATATATTTTTAAACCGAACAATTTCAACTCAAATCTTTGCTTCTGGGACCCCCAGGAACAAAATATTTTGAGATGGGGGTCCGTGGCCAAATACATATCATTTTGGGGGTCCTTGACATGAAAAAGATTTAGCACCACTGATATAGAAACATTAGTACTTTTTTTTAGAATACTGTTGGGATTTAGGAGACATGTAGAATCGGCTTCAGGTCTTAATGGGTTAAGCTAGTGCGGCACTGGCTGGAGGTGGATTTATCTATCTAATGTTCACACCCATTACCCTGACTGCCAGAGGTGTTAACAACTTCACACACTTCTAGATTTCGATTTTAGTATCAATACTGCAATGTAGAAATACTCTGTTACAAGTAAAAGTCTGGAATTCAAAATGTAACTTGAGCAAAAGTACAAAAGTATTGGTATCCACTATCCAAATGTACTTAAAGTAGCAAAAGTAAAATCACTAAAACGTTTGAGAATAGCTGATCTACAAGCTCACAACGTGTCGCAACGCGTTGTGAGCTTGTACTGTAGATTGGCTATTTTCAAATAGCCTATGTATAAAATAGGGCTAAAGTGGTTAATGTATGTTTTATAATGTAATCATTTATATCTACAAAGTAACTAGTAACTAAAGTTTTCAAATAATTGTAGTGGAGTAAAAATACAATATTTTCCTCTGAGATGTAGTGGAGTAGAAATAAAAGTATAGACAATTGGAGATACTCCAGTGAAGTAAAAGTACCTCAAAATTGTATTTAAGTACAGTACTTGAGTAAATGTACTTAGTTACTTTACACCACTGATATTAACTGTCTGTACAGCATGAGTCTGGGCTCCTCAATAGGCTCTGGATATTAACCCATTAAGAGCGGGAACGCATACTGTGTCATTTCAAGATTTCTTTGGCTATTCAAAAATAGCAAATTTACAAGCTCACATAGCGGCACTGAGCTTGTAGATCCGCTTTTTAAAAAAAAAGAATCGTGAAAATGTGTGCAAATCTTTGAATAAATATTTAGCGAACACGATATTTTGAGATGGGGGTCCGTGGCCAAATACATATCATTTTGGGCGGTCCTTGACATGAAAAAGTTTTGAGATCCACTGCCATAGAAGGCACAAAATCCTAGTTAACACGTTCTCCAAATAAAATTATCCCACCGAGACACTTTCAATCATCAACACCTCATTCTTGACAAAACCTAACAGTGTGGGCCCGTCACCTCACACCATTAGGACGAGCCCGTCTCCAGCAGAACCCTGAGGTAACCGTCGGCCCCCGCTGTTCCGTCACGAAAACATCACGGTGAGAGGCAGACCGAAGGAACACCAAGACATGTCACATCATGCATGCCGTCATCGTCTTCTCACGGAATTCATTTAATCCGTCTGGCCGCGTTTCACTGCAAATGAACAATGAACAAGCTCACGATGCGACGCATTGTGAGCTTGTAGATCTACCATTTTCAAAAGATGTTTTAGACATTTTATTTTAGCCGAATATGTACACATTTATATGTGCCCTCGCATTCAGGGTCTGGTGATGCTGTAGAAGGCGGGCTTTTCTCGTTTTGCTAATCTAAACGACCCGATCGGGATAATCCAGTATGTGAGCCAATCGCCAAAGAGTACCACTTTGCCCCATCTCAGAAAAACGGCTGCACTCTCAGACTGAATAATGGGAGTGAAACGAAATGAAATTCAGTGTTGGGCTCTATTAGTCCTCCTCAATGGGTCCAATTTAACCACGGGGAGAGGATTTCCACGGCATCAATGACTCCTCCATTTACCTCATGCCAATGTCCTCTGCTCCTCTTCACCACGGAGCCGAGTGTCAGAGTGACACGGAATGTCTCGTCCTCTACTCTTCAGTGCTGATGGAAGCGTTCTTTAGTGGTGGGAAAAAAAATGTTCATTTCAGAGAACGAATGATTTTGTTCACGTTCACGGCAATGATTCGTTCACGTTTGGTAGCGCTGTTTTCTAGTGAAAAACACTATCGCGGGAGCGTTATTATTACGTCGCGCATACGGCCCGCCCTCCCGTCCTTTGTATGGGGGGAGGGGAATCACTGATCAGGGGCATGAACGATGGCGCGAACTTAACAGTTTCAGCAAGTGAACGAGTTTGTTCACGTTCACGGCAATGAACTAACAAATCGATCATGAACGACCCACCCATCACTAGCTTTCTTTACGTACCAACATCACAGTGCAGAAATACTCTGTTCCAAGTAAAAGTCCTGTGTTCAAATTGTACTCGTGTACAAAAGTATTGGCATTACAATATGCAGTACTTAAGGTACTTACAGTGCCAAAGTAAAAGTACTCATTATGAATGATCTTTTTCAAATGTTACAACATTTCTCCAACTTTTTTGTTTATTGAAAATAGCAGACACCACAACGCGTCTGCGTTGTGAGCTTTCAAGCTCTTTTCGAGTAAACAAACTGTAAAATAGGGCTTAGTTAGCCTGGTAAACCCTCCCTCCGGAAATCTCATTTCCATTTGATTCCAGGAGTGAGTCTGGCCTGATTGCCCATTGTGGGAGTTTCTAACGGAATTACCAACTAACCGAGCCAATCAGCGTCCTCGCTCATTGTTTTGTGATTGACAGCGGGGGTAGGCCAATCAGGTGGAACCAGAGTTGTTCACACGTCATTAATCAATACACCTTTCATACAAGCTGCTCATTAACATCAAAGACAAACCAATTACTCCTGGTGATAATCACTGCAGCATAAAGTGGCTTAATTGGACATCATAGGGCCACTTGGACGTCAAAGCTACATTACTCCCGCCCATCTCCAGCCCACAGCCAAATTGCCCATATAGGTCTGCAGGCCAGACTCACTCCTGAAATAAAATACAATTGAGATTTCTGGAGGGAGGGTTTACCAGGCTAGGGCTTAGTTGGTTGATGTACCGTATGTTTTGTAATAATAATCTAAATCTACAAAGTAACTAGTATCTAAAGCTGTCAAAAAATTGTAGTGGAGTAAAATGTACAATATTTGTCTCTATATATATATTTGATATGTAGAGGGAGTAGAAGTATAAAGTATCAAAACACTTTATTCCTCACGTGAAGTAAAAGGCAAGTACCTGAGTATTTTGAGTAAATACGTATACATTACCTGGCTTCCACATGGTTCTCTGCCTGTATTTTTGTTCTCTCTCTCTCTCTCTTTCATTCTGCTTCGAGCCACCAAAGCCACTCTTTTTCCACCTCATATCCCAGCTTTATCTCTGTAGGCTGACAGAATCAGAATCAGAATCAGAATCAGTTAAAGAATCAAGGTAAAAAAGTGGGTGAAATTCGTTTTTTTACATCATTCCCATCGCAACGTTAATTTCCATAGAAAGAAGAGGGGGGGGAGAAGAAGAAGTGGGGTGGGGGGTAAGTGGGAAGGAGATCAGACAAGAGAACAGCAGAAAGGCCAAACAAGTTATCTACATATTTACAAAAGTACCTGAGATAAGAAACAAACTAAGGTGCCGGGGGGGGGGGGGGGGGAGAAGAAGAAGTGGGGTGGGGGGTAAGTGGGAAGGAGATCAGACAAGAGAACAGCAGAAAGGCCAAACAAGTTATCTACATATTTACAAAAGTACCTGAGATAAGAAACAAACTAAGGTGCCTGAGCATAGCAGCAATGTATACTGTGCATGATATACTTATGGACGTTAAGGTGCTTATAGAGAAAAAAAGAGCACAATAAAAAAAAGACAAAAGTCAGTGCGTTATACATGGGATTAAGGTGCAAAAGGTCAGTGCGTGTCCCTGAAGTTGGACTGACCCTGGTATAATCCGCAAGTAGCTCCATGAGGGAGAGCAGCAAAAAAAGGAAAAGTCATTGTACCTGGTGTAGTCCACAGGTGTGTCCGAGGGGGAGCTGGCACAGCCTCCCTGCCTCTTTTTCTCTCTCCATTAACGTCAATCTACTCGCCCAAATAGCAGCCCAGAGGCTTCGAGATGGGCCTCTCATCTTCTGCCCACATCGCCCGTCATAGCTGAATGACTACGTCCCCCCCCCCCCACAGCCCAGGTAACCCTGAGCAACACACTTAGCCTGGTTCCAGACCAATCGGCAGATTATGTCTGGCCCCTCTCAATAGAGATTGGATTTCTCTCCCTCCGAAGTTGTTTTTTTTTATTTGCCACTCGGACATGCAGGTTCCTCCAGACTAATATCTACGCAGTGATATTAGTCTGGCCATGCCAGGCTAACACACGTAACCCATAACTGGGCAATGAATCAATGACACTTACCCACTGCTCCTAATCATTTAGTTAGGTTGGGTTAAATACAGAAGACAAATGGCAAATGTATTGTGGCAAAAAATATATTATTGTTATTTTATGTATCATATCCATTGTGAATATCTCTGGTTGACACTCTGCCTAAGGGGCGCCGATTTATGTCTGCGCTTTTGGGTGTGCAACGCACACACACGGTCAGTGCGCGCGCACTGACTACATTTGCGGTTATTTTCCAGGTTTGTTACCTTTTTGGGGGGGTTTTGTTACCATAATGCGGTTAATTTTGGTTAATTTGGTACACAAAATATACTCCATGAAGTGACGATGTCGGAGTTATTTTCTTTTTCTTTTTTTGTGATGAGTTTGTTATGGATGCTAGTCATTTCCCCTGGGTGCTTTAGCCCCCAGGGATTACCTGGGCTGTATTTTTATATTGTGGTATTGCTACTCTTACTTCAGTAAAATATCTGATATAAATACCCCCCCCACCCCCCATATCTCCTGTCCCTCCCTCTCATTCTCTCGGGCGTTAAGACATTTGGTCCGCAGCTTAGCTGTAGCCTCGGGCGATAGATGTTATCGATTTTTGCATTATGCCCGTCAGTCTCGGTCAATCACCCCTATTATCCACTGGCAGCTCCGCGTTTCACGGTCCTCCTTCTGTGCCAGATTATTTTCAGATTTCCATTTTCAGAAAAGTTACGGTGTTTACATCCGTCAGCTGGATGGTACATCTGTGTGTAGAAATGGACTCATATTCGGTGGTCAAAAAGCCACATAATAGTATGATGAACCATAGAAACATTGTATTTAGTGAAGCTTGACTTGTTTCTGAATTGAATTGAAAAGTTTATTGATTTTAGGATTTTAGCCTACTGGTATGGACTATGAAAGTTAAGTGGGGAAATAGTTTATCTCTCCCTTTTCGAGTCACTAATGGTGTCAGACAGGGGGGAATTTTCTCCCCTATTCTTTTTTATGTATATATGGATGATCTGTCTTTCCGGTCGTGCGCCTATAAGTGTAGTTTAACTCATTCAGTGTTCTTACCTTTTCAAGTAGTCACAGAATATTTTTCTCTAGTATGATCGATCCCCTGATGGTTGCTAATCACGGAAGGTTTCACTGTGCTTCCTTAAAAAAACAAAAACAAGTCATCGCTTGTTATACGCCGTTGAAATATGTCTCGCCAAAAATACATATAAAACACAGGAGCCGAGATTCAGGATTTTCCCCAAATACTTTAAACAGCAAGTAAATGGAGCAGTAAATCTTCGGTTCACGTTATCTCCTGGTTCTGTGTAAAAATAATAATAATATTAATAATAAATAAAAAACTCAAAAACACAACAAACACGTCATTGGCACCCAGGGCCTATGGGGAAAAACACGTCAATGGCACTGAATGAGTTAAGATTACATTCAATTTCCCCCTTAAATTATAAACCCCCTGCTGTTCACCAAACTATTTCTGTATGTTACCTGGTAGTAACATATATAAGCTTTGAACATTATTTGTGCTGTTTGGTAATCCACAATGTCCTCAAACTTTGTCATTTTGACTGTAAAAAATAATGAGCTTGTATGTTCCTGGTAACCCACATTGTTTATTATACATATTTCTCTTTTTTGTAGAGTTGTTAGTGCACTTAATGATGTTTTGTAATTATTAACCCAAACCTCTAAATAATATTGCAAATAGGGCAGGACTAAGGAACACTACAACGTGTGAAGTGATTTCTGATCCAATACCTTCTTAACTTTATTTATAACTACAATACTCCTTGATACCTTAGTTTGTATTTGTTTTATAGGCCTATGTGATTTCCAGTTTATTTTTTCATCTATGGTTACCCCCCAAAAATGTATTGATATAAGTGAATTCATATCCATCCAATTCAAAGTCTATGCCTATTTCAGAACTTAGCCATGTTTCCGTTATAGCTATTATATTGAATGGCTGTGCAAAAGTTACTAGGTACTTCCTAATGTTTTTGAAGTTGGCATATAAGCTTCTGCTGTTGAAATGAATAATAGATGGCTTTCCCTCCGATTTGATGTTTCTTTCTGCTCTCTGTTCTTGGACAGTCTCTTGCTTGGATCCTTTTGAACTATCCAATGCTTTCAGTTTCGTTATACCAGTGTTTGAAACTGTGTTATTTCGTTTGGTTTTGAAACTTTGGTTACTTTTCAAATAGTGTAGGCAAAAGCGCTTAGATTTTTCTCAGTTTTGTTAAACCAATGTTTGCTTGGATTTTTTTAATACATTTTTTGTATCAATTTGTCCGATGTTTTCAGCTTAAACCAATGTTCGAAACTGTGTTACGAGAGAGAGAGAGAGAGAGACTTTTATATATATAGACTATTATATATATAGACTTTTATATATATATATAGTTTCGTTTTTTCAAACCTTAGTTACGTATCAAAAAGGGTAGGCAAAATGAGCATCGGCTTCAGCCTACACCTTTTCGGTGCCACTAGCATTAGTGCACTTAACTGCATGTATGTATATCTGCTCTTTTAAATGGACCGAAATAAAATGTACTACTAATACAGCAACGATTTGTACATACAGACTGTGAGGTCGGCGATGGCTGATTTAAGCAGTCACACTTGGCCTGAGTCAAACTAATCAGACTTGGGTAAAGATTAGATTTGAAACTTTATTGCAAATATTTTCAAACAATGTGCATCACTTGGATAAAAGATAGGGGTTCAAGGATTTCAGAAAAAAAAAATCTTCATTTGCAAATTTCCGTTGGGAAACCTGGCCCACTGCCCGCAAAGTGCCGCAGAGGTCTATTATCCCTCAACCGGCTGCAACCACACCGCATCATTCCAAAGCAATGTTTTATATAATATAATTAGGTCTTCTGGCAGCTAAACAAATGATGGCCTTCTTCTGAAATGGAAAAAAGTTTAATTGCGTTGTTGTTTGTTTGTTTGTTGTTGTTGGTGTTTGGAGTCAAGTCACCTGCAGTGGAGCGATAAGGGGCACAGAGCTAGCAGCAGTGTTGGGAAAGTTCACTTTCTACATGAACTAGTTCAAAGTTCAGTTCACACATTTTAAAATGAACTAGTTCAGTTCATACTTCATAATTCAAGATTTTGAACTAAAGTTCATGGTTTCTATTATAGTTATTTTTTTCAATACGTTGCTGTGAGCTATTATTTGTCAAAATTATTGCCACAGCCCATATAGAACCACAGACAGCAATTATTGTATCCGTTTTAACACTGCAACTCAGATTGTTATTAATAGTAATACTATTAGTATTACTATTAGTATAGGGATCAAAGTGTTCCCTACATTTCTTTGAGCAGTATATATATATATATATATATCTTTTTCTGAAGTGTAATACGTTTAGAGATCCCTAAGAGGTTCACACACATCAGTGGGCACAGAGCAGGCTTTGAAAGCATCCTCTGAGATCACGCATCAGAAGCCTTTAAAAGCCTGCTAAATTCCCACTATCGCTGTCTGTAACACACACACAATTCGATTTGCTGGGAGGGATGGGGGAGAAAATCCATGCCACTGCTTTTGATTCCACCACCCCACCAGTCGTTCATTTCATTTCCATGGCCAGTGGGCCCCCTGAGCAGAGAAGCTTGCTGTGTTCTCAAGGACAGCAAAATACAGATTTTATCATTCTCTAGCTCAGTGGCCTTGTGGTTATAGAGTGTCCGGCCTCACTGCCTGATGCAAAATGACGTACTATTAAAATACTACAAACGCACGCACGGCGAGATTTTGTGGTTTTTAAAAGCTATAATAGGCCTATAGATTGACATCATTCATTTAATTCCAGCATTATTTCACCCGCGGTTTATCCAATATTAATTTATAATTATATTTGATTGACCCAAATCCACCCAAATTGCGGTTATCCGCGGTAACCGTGGCTACAACCGCTTATTTTTATTTGCATTGCAAAACAATTCGATGCGATACAAAGTCAAACGATAGGATATTTTGCTGTTTGCATATCGATATAGTAGATCGTTGAAAATTAAAAAGTATGTTTCGATGCAGTTATTATAGCGTTACACCTCTAATGACTTCCCTTGCTCTCCCCCAGGGCATTGTGGGAAGACTTTTGCCATCTTGAGGCGGTTCCTGACTGATGCTGTGCCGAATGCTGATTGGCTGCTCATTGCCGATGATGACACACTGATAAGGTAGAGCAATGTGGTGGCTTAGTTTGCTTTTGAGAATATCATTCCATCCTTAATATAAGCAGGACATTACATGAATCTCGGACTTCATGTGACCAGCCTGTGGCATCAGACGTCTACACAGTGGTGGAAAAAGTACTCAAATGTTTTGCTTAAGTGAAAGTATCAATACTACTATGTAGAAGTACTCTGTTACGAGTAAACGTCCGTAATTGAAAATGTACTTGAGTAAAAGTACAAAAGTATTGGTATCGAAATGTACTTAAAGTACCAAAAGTAAAAGTACTAAAATGTTTGAAAATAGCAGATCTTCAAGCTCACAACGCGTTGCGATGCGACGTGTTCTGTGCTTGTAGATCGGCTATTTTCAAATAGCCTAGGTATAACATAGGGCTAAAGTGGTTAATGTAATGTTTTAGAAATAATTGTAGTGGAGTAAAAGTACAATATTTGCCTCTGAGATGTAGTGGAGTAGAAATAAAAGTATTGAAAATTGGAAATACTGCAGTAAAGTAAAAGCACCTCAACATTGTACTTAATTACACTACTTGAGTAAATGTACTTTGTTACTTTACAATATCAATGTGACGTTAAAACGTTACCACTTGAATGGAATATGAGGAGATTCCTACATGCTTCATCAACTTTCTCCAAAAGCTGTTCTAACCAGAGGCAGGGACTGCATCCCCTGCCTATCTATGACAGTGTAACCTGTGAGTAGCCTAATGTATTGCCTTAGCTCAGCTGAGCCACGTTATAAAGTATCGAATTCTGTACAGCAGGCTACCCTTTGATTGCTTGTTATTCTGAAGGAAATGTGTTCAAACGCAACGGAATTTTGAGAAACCATTACGCACGTTGCATGTGCTCAATGCGCAAATGTTAATGTAGGCAATTAATGTATTTGTGAAAGATGACCCTGCTATAAAAGGTGTATATTACTAATTATGTTCAAACAGTTCAATCCAAAATATCATGCTGTAATTGTTAGGCTGCATTTACGCACCTGCTTGTCATTAATGCTTAAAAACATCTATGACCGTTATTTGTATCAGATGTCCGATGCATTTTAATCATGCCGGACGTTTAAAATCCTAGCACGACTCCTGACACACACACACACACACACACACACACACACACACACACACACACACACACACACACACACACACACACACACACACACACACACACACACACACACACACACAACCCTGTGATAGACAGCTAGCCTCTTACAGAGCCACACCATAACAACCAATTTGACCAAAGAACATTGTTGAACTGTAGTTTTGATTGAACTTTGAGGTTGGGAACTGCGTATTTTTAACCGTGTGTGTGTGTGTATGTGTGTGTGTGTGTGTGTGTGTGTGTGTGTGTGTGTGTGTGTGTGTGTGTGTGTGTGTCTGTGTGTGTCTGTGTGTGTGTTTGCGTGTGCACTTTTTTGTGTGCGTGTGTGTATACCTCCAGTCTATCCAGACTGAGGAGGCTCCTGAGCTGTTATGACCCCAGGGAGGCAATCAGTGTCGGGGAGAGGTACGGCTACAGTCTGGCTCGCAACGGATACAGCTACATCACTGGAGGAGGAGGGTACATACTGGAAGAATATATACACTCTTAACCCAGTGGTTCTCAACGTCCGTGAGGGTATTGCAAGTGATCCCACTTTGAGAACCATTGCCATTATAGAGGGACAATTTAGGAAAAAAGAAAAAAAATCACACCCTGTGTGAAGGAAGCGGTGCCTTTGGGGCGGGGCTTAACTCATTTCATTTCGTCCCTATTGGTGGTCTGAGTCCACTTACCAAAGTTTTACTTGGTAGCATGCTGCAAACTGGAATGATGGCTGTTTAAAGCCCAGCCAATGGGCAGACAGAGGGGGCGGGGCTTAAGTAATTACAGTTCGTCCCTATTGGTGGTTTTAGTCCATGTACAAAATTTGTACTCCCTAGCATGCTGTGAACTTGAGTTATGCCTGTTTAAAGGCCAGCCAATGGGAAGACAGAGGGGGCGGGGCGGGGCTTCAGCAATTCATGCTCGTCCCTATTGGTGGTCTAAGTCCACATACCAAATGTGGACTTGGTGGCATGCTGCAAACTGGAGTTATAGCTGTTTAAAATCCCGTGCTCATCCCGTGCTTGGGGGTCCCTGGACCCCTCTTTGATAACTTCAGCAATAAATGCTCGTCCCTATTGGTGGTCTAAGTCCACATACCATATTTGGACTTGGTGGCATGCTGCAAACTGGAGTTAAAGCTGTTTGAAATCCCGTGCTCATCCCGTGCTTCCACGGACGGACGGACATAACATACGCTGGGGGTCCCTGGACTCCTCTTTGATAACTTCAGCAATTCATGCTCGTCCCTATTGGTGGTCTAAGTCCATATGCCATATTTGGACTTGGTGGCATGCTGCAAACTTGAGTTATAGCTGTTTGAAATCCCGTGCTCATCCCGTGCTTCCACGGACGGACAAACATAACATACGCTGGGGGTCCCTGGACCCCTCTTTGCTAACTTCAGCAATGCATGCTCGTCCCTATTGGTGGTCTAAGTCCACATACCAAATTTGGAGTTGGTGGCATGCTGCAAACTGGAGTTATAGCTGTTTAAAATCCCGTGCTCATCCCGTGCTTGGGGGTCCCTGGACCCCTCTTTGATAACTTCAGCAATTCATGCTCGTCCCTATTGGTGGTCTAAGTCCACATACCATATTTGGACTTGGTGGCATGCTGCAAACTGGAGTTATAGCTGTTTGAAATCCCGTGCTCATCCCGTGCTTCCACGGACGGACGGACGGACATACGGACAAAGTCAAGCTTAGAGCGGTTGGCACCACTAAAAAAAAAAATCCCCTTCAAAATTTCAACATTTAAAAAAATAGCAACTCTACAAGCTCACAACATGTCACATTACATCACACGTTGTGAGCTTATAGATCATCTATATTTCACTTTAATGTACATAATTGTGTGTGTGTGTGTGTGTGTGTGTGTGTGTGTGTGTGTGTGTGTGTGTGTGTGTGTGTGTGTGTGTGCGCGCGTGCATGTGTGTATGTCTGTGTAGTGTGGTACTGAGCAGAGAGGCCGTCTCCAGGCTGGTCTCCAGTGGTTGTCGTTGCCATAGTGACGATTCTCCTGATGACATGGTGATGGGGAAGTGTCTGTCCTCCCTGGGAGTCCCAGTAACTCACAACAGCCTCTTTCACCAGGTACACACACACACACACACACACACACACACACACACACACACACACACACACACACACACACACACACACATGTCTCCGCCATATATGGCAGCTGCCAATTATAGCAGAGACAGCACAATACTTTTGCCTCCTTTTTGGGCATCCCAAGTTGTTGAAGCCCTCTAACAACTAGTGTGTGGGTATGTCCCAGGCTGCCAAATATAAAAACAAATACCGTAGTCTGCACCTATAACCCAGCCTCTGAGATGGTATGTAGGAGTGGTCGTTATTTAATGACGTTGCTTGGTCATAAAGGCTTCCTCTGGAGTCTAGGCTAAGGTCAAAGGTGCATGCTATCTCTAACACAGACACTTCCCTGGACTCTTCATCAACCACAACAACATCTGGTGTATTAGCTGTCAAAGATGTAAAGATGTCTGGGTTATCACAGAGATGGGAGATGGAACATGGATGAAATGACACAAGATTTTTTGTACATTCTCACTGTAGATGCATGATATTTTGATATGTCCTTCGCTATGGGTTCTACTATTCTATCGTGATGTGCTAAGTACTGTACATCCCTTTGCATGCATAGCAGCCACTCAAGATGTGCGACAGTGTTTCAGTGACCTGTTCCGTGGTGTGGTGCAAGCAATGAGGAACCTGAGTGCTGGGCCAGATGGAAAGATTGACTCCGATGGGAAAGACTTGTAGTTTGGCTTGAATGTGGTGATGTCCTCATTGAGTGCAGTGTTCTTAACACATTCTCTGCCAGGTATTAACTCATTAATTGATTCATCCGCTACCCGCGGAAGCCACGTTGTGGACACGGATGTGAACAAAGGCTGCCTGGGGGAGGGGGAGGGTCTCTTCTATCCACCGGAACAACATTTGTTTTATCGTCCATTCTGTTGTTATCGGAAGTTGAAATATGGCTCGCTTTCATTAAAGAAAGAAAGAAATCCGAGCTAGATGTGTTTTTCTACATCTCATAACATGGGATTGAACGGAGTGACGTTTTTTGGGATGACATCATGTCTGCTTCTATGATTCTCTCGCAGTCAAGGGATCATTCATAGGTTGGGGAAGAGCGCCCTCTAGTGTAATTTGTAAAAAAATATATTATGCTCTGACTCCCTGGCCGGTGGGACCTTACGCCTCCTTAGGGTCCAGGAACAGGGAGGATCGAGCCAGCTCCCTAACATCCTTTACATTAAATTACATTACAGTCATTTAGCAGATGATTGTATCCAAAGCGACTTACAATAAGTGCATTCAACATGGGTAGGGGACGAAACTACTAATCACCAGAAGTATTAAGTACATTCTCTTCTAAAACAAGCAACTAAGAGTATACCTAGCGCTAAAGTAAAAGTGCAATATATCAGCTACCTACTTTCATAAACAGATGAGAAGTAGGAAAATCAAATGAGCAATGAGCAATAAGTGTATCGAATAAACACAATCCAATAAGACAAGAGCTTGTACAACTAATTGACAGCAAGTAGGCCAGGCAAAGAGGAAGGGTAGTGTTTCCTGAAGAGGTGGGTTTTCAGCCTGCGGCGTTGTCGTCGTTGAGCATTTTCAGGAGGTGGGATATCCTCATGCTGGTGTATATCCATTCCACGTCTGGCACCTCCAGCCCTCCCTCCCACTGTGGGTGATAGATGGTGTCACAGGTTGCTGTGTCAGTTGAGTCCAAACCATTTTCGCACCAGGCTCACTGTTTTGTTGTTCATCTCACACAGTACTTTCTGTTGAATGTGGACATTGGAGAACAGGCGCTGAATTTTAGAGAGTGCCACCTGTCTGACAGCTTCCAACTTTATAGTCAGAGGCAGTGGACATCTGTCAATCAGGTCCAGCCGAGATGTGAAATCAGACAGGATGTTGTTGACCTACTCCTTCCATTCTCCATGATGTTGATTTTATGTCCAAGGGTCTCATGGAGTCATACACCTACCAGGCACACTGACACATCACGTTCTGTATCCACTGATTGGTGGTAATTATAGAATTAACTGCACTCCATGGACAGCCAGTTTTAATGCCTATCTGTAGACGTGTTGGCTGGTTTAGCTGTTTTCCACAGAGTACTTGGATAAAGGAGCACTGGTACACATTTTTCACTATATACATAAATATCTGCGGCAGCTGTATTTCCCCTGTGATTTAATCATGACATTGTGACTTAATGTTCCAAAAGCATCTCTGAAGTCAAGGAACACCAAGTACAGTTCACAGGACCCATGCTCTCTCTCTCTCTCTCTCTCTCTCTCTCTCACACACACACACACACACACACACACACACACACACACACACACACACACACACACACACACACACACACACACACACACACACACACACACACACACACACACACACACACACACAGCAATTGAACAAAAAAACAATTTTTACCTTTTTTAATTAGACCCGTCCCATTAAAGTAAATAAAACATGAGTGTAACAATTAACACTCATCTTTTATTCACTTTAATTACAAGCTAAAACATAAACCTTGGTTGTAAAAAAAACAAAGTTGTCCTTTAAGTGCACATGCCGGAAGGCCAGTAAGGAGCGAGATACAGTCAGGCTGACTCCTGGGTGAGGAAGGGTCTGATCCTCCGAATGTCAGGCATAACTCCAACTGTAACCCCTAAACCTAACCTCATGTCAATCCTTTTCCCTAACTCTAAAAATGTTTTAGAGTTGTACTCTTAGAATTGTTTGTTTTTAAACCATAAAACAACTTTGTCTTGCAAGGACCAGGAAAGGTATCATGTCAATGTCTTTTCTCAAATTATTCTACAGTATATACACGCGTATGCATGCATGCACGCACGTGCGCGCAGACACGCACACACGCACACACACACACACACACACACACACACACACACACACACTGAGATCAATTTGACAGCAGTGTGTTTGTCCCGTGCAGGCTCGTCCAGATGACTACTCCAGATCCTTGCTGTCCCAGCAGGAGGTCATCTCCTTCCACAAACACTGGAACATCAACCCGGTGGCTGTCTATCAACACTGGCTGCTGGACGCCGCACACCCAACACATGAACTCTAGGAGGTGTGTGTGTGTGTGTGTGTGTGTGTGTGTGTGTGGGTGTGGGCAGGGACGTGCACAGATAGACTCTAGGTGGTGCTAGAGCACCTGCCCTTTGCCTTCTTGACCAGAAGTGCCCTTTTTTCTTTCAGTTTACAGTAGGGGTCTTCAACAGGTCCGGGACCCCTAGGGGGTCCTCAGAGTTACTACAGGGGGTCCGCCAAATCCTTTATGTGATATGATTTTTCTTTTTACCATAACCACTCGAAACCTAGAATCCCTTTTCTGAGGAGAACTTTAGCCAAAAATAGCAGATCTACAAGCCCACAACGCCTCGCGCTGCGAGGCGTTGTGGGCTTGTAGATCTGCTATTTTTGGCAAAGAGCTATAGGTGTAGAGGGAAAAAAAGAGCAGACCAAGTAAACAAAAAAAAGTATAATTTACTTGAGCACCTGCCCCTCAAAATGTCTGTGCACGCCACTGTGTGCGTGTGTGCGTGCGGGGCACAGGATTAACCTCTTGAGGATGGACCCTCTCTAATTTGCAAGTGACAACATTTTAGGATGGCACTCGGTGCCGCGCTATGAGCTTGTATATCTGCTATTTTTGAATAGCCCAAAGCGCAAAATAATGTTTTTTAGCTCAAATCTAAAAATGAGACAGTTCCAGGTCTCAATGGGTTTTAATGAATACATTCTGGCAGTGAAAGAGCCAAACAGTTTGATCAGTCAGCACGCAGGTGTCATCACATCAAACTGAGTGAGAATTAGATTAGGGACAAAACCGTCAATGAAGGCAGTGGCGCTGTCCAAGGTGCTGAACTCTGTCATCACCGTGCTTGCTGGCCCTATATATGAACTCTCACCTGATCGGCGGTATTGAGCAGTGGTGTCAAGTAACTAAGTACATTTACTCAAGTACTGTACTTAAGTACAATTTTGAGGTACTTTTACTTTACTGGTGTATTTCCTATTTTCAATACTTCTACTTCTACTCCACTACATCTCAGAGGCAAATATTGTACTTTTACTCCACAACACTTATTTGAAAACTTTACGTACTAGTTACTTTGCAGATGTAAATTATTATATTATAAAACATACGTTAACCACTTCAGCAGTATTTTATACATAGGCTATTTGAAAATAACAGATCTACAGTACAAGATTAAAGTAACACAAGTAAAAGCACTAAAATGTTTGAAAATAGCAGATCTACAAGCTCACAACGGGTCGCAATGCGACGCGTTGTGAGCTTGTAGATCTGCTATTTAATCGGTTACTCAGATTATCTATATTTAATCGGTGACTCAGATCATCTTCACTGAGAGAGGAGAGGAGGGCACAAAAGAGTGTATGAGGGGCGTCTGAAGTTCAGACGTTCCAAATGGCTGAAGCTCTCATAATGATTCCTTGGCATGGATGAAGTTCCTCTGTCGTCACATGTCTGTTGCTGTCTCTGTCTTTGTCTCAAAGGTCATGTTAGGCTGGAAAATTGCAATTAGCTCCAGACATCGGGCCGGTGAAAAAGAAAAGCAAAATGGCGCAATTTATCTTTATTATCTCTGCAAATGAGACACATTTCAAATGGTCTGTAGCAACTCATAATGTAATAACGGCTCATAATGTAATAATGGTTCATAATGTAATAATTTAAATGTAATAAAAACTCATAATGTAATAATCAGCTCATAATGTAATAAAAGAATTAGCGCATAACGTAATAACAGATTTTTCTATAATGTAATGTGGGAATCTAGGTGACTGGTGCACCCACTGCACCTGACCTGGTCATATGACCAGGAAGTATAAAAGCCAGCTCCTCCCAGTAGAGAGCCATTTGTCTCTGCTGTAGGCAGCATGGTTCATGCAGGGAGAAGGAGAACACATGGTAGGCCAAAAACTGAACCTTGTAGATCTGCTACTTTGTGCGACCCTTTTGTTTGTTGTAGCTCATGCTAATGTTTAGCTTATTGTTTGAGCACATGTTACTACTGGCTTTTGTATGTTTGGTTGCCTATTTTCTGTTGAGCACATGGAGGCTTCCCATTCTCTTTAGCACTTTAATTTAGCCAACAGCATTGTGTTTTATTATCTTATTTTAATGCATTTATTTATTATTTCAGTTTTACAAATGAAGTGACCTCCTGGTGGTGTCTGTTCTATCTGCCCTACCTGGAGACACGGGTAAAGCAGTATACATTTTATGCATTGCCTCTTTGTGGATTTTAGTGTATTTTAGTTTGTAACATCACTGTCTTTTATACAGCAGCTCTGGTGTTGAGGTTGCCCCCTCGCCTTGGCCTTGCATTGTGTGCACCATTACTGCAACACAAAGTAGGTTTTAAGCTGTTTTGTTCTTTTAATGATTTGAATATAATGTTTTATAGTGTGATACTAGGGCTGGCAACTAATGCGTTTTGTTTGTCTCCTTAAAGGGACCACACCGGCCACTGTTTTCCACTGTTAATTTACTCTTTTTGTTTTGTTTGTTTGAGCCATCTAGCCAAGGTACACTGTAGGCATAGGTTTTAACATTTATCCATATTGGCATATTTTAACTGTTTCTCTGTTACAGTTTAATTCATGTAACCCTGTTCAAGGCCGGGTCCGCCCTGCTGCACACGGCTCTCCTCTCAGCTTGGGACTGCACTGGGGACCCCTTTGGTTTTATTGGTGTGTATTCATATAACCTGGCACTGCATGTTTTGTATTTGAGTTTTGTATTTATATTGCATAATTTCTTTGAGGCCTGTCCCCTTTTCTTTTCCCCTAGTTATTTTGGTATTCACTGTGTGCACCCGCCCTTCCTTATAACGTGAGAGGTAACTGTTAGATTGCCATTTTAATACTAAATACCTTGCCTTAAATACCTTAATTGTTGTCCTAGTTTGTAATAGACAGTGATGTGTTTTGTAATTTTATGGTAATAAAGTTGTTATATTTTTCCACAAACTGCCTCTAGTAAAATAATTGTTCCTGTTTAAGGGAAGTTGAACAGTATAAGGTTTAGGGGTTCCTCCTGCCTCCTCCACAAGCGGGAGGTGGCAGGCATATCACAGTGGTACTACTCAGTTACTACAGTAATAATGTGTTACATTATAAATCTCACGTGGCCGCTTATAATGTAATAAAAGTTCATAATGTAGTAATGTCTCATATTGTTGAGAAAAGTGAAGTGTTACATCATATTAATCATGGTCACCCCTGTCCGTCCGTGTGTCCGTCCGTCCGTGTGTCTGTCCGTGTGTCTGTTAGCCCGGCCGCTGCAAAACTGTGCAAACACACTCCCTGGATGCCAAACCCGAACATCTGCCCCAAAATTTTCACATTGTCCTGTTATAGCGCCACCAGGAGGCCGATTTGTGCAAGACACATTTTTGGATATCACTCCTACAGATTTTGTCCAAACCTCATGCAAATCGGTACACAGTATCTATATAGTCATGTGATCAACACGGGTCTCTCTCGATTTTTTATATTCTATCCTGATTGGCTAAGATTGGCTTCCAAAGTTTGCAGGATTGGTTCGTTTTGAACAAAATGCCTCAAATCATGAATACAGTGTCCGATTGAAAGGCCTAAGAAGAAATAGACCCTTTTCACATTGGCCTATTATAGCGCCACCAGGAGGCCACAATAACCTCCCTGACCTGGCGGAGACCTGTGCCCCGAGGAGCACTTTTTCTGGTTACATTATGCAGTGTTATTACATTATGAGTGGCTACGCAAGATTCTTAATGTAACACATTATTACATTATGGGCTCAGGATTTTATTACATTATGAGCTCATTATTACATTATGAGCTTTTATTACATTTAGTTTATTACATTATGAGCTTTTATTACATTTAGTTTATTACATTATGAGCCGTTATTACATTATGAGTTGCTGTAGCAACTCATAATGTAATAACTGCTCATAATGTAATACATTTACAGTAATAAACCGGGCTAACGGTGCCAGAGATTAGCTGTTCACAGACAGACACACAGACGGACGGACGGACAGGGGTAAAACATACTCTCTCGCCATGCCTTTCGGCCTGGCGAAGACAATAACGGCTCAAATTGTTGTTTCCTGGCAAGTATGATGGTCAGTATCATGGTCGGTATAATGTCAATATCATGTACGTATCATGGTCTGTAGAATGTCAGTTTCATGGTCAGTATCATGGTCAGTTTAATGTCAGTATCATGGTCGGTATCATGGCCGGTATCATGGCCAGTATCATGGTTAATTATGGTCAGTATCATATCAATATCATGGTCAGTATCATGGTGACCATGATACTGACCATGGTACTGACCATGATACTGGTACTGACCATGGTACTGATACTGACCATGATACTGACCATGGTATGGACCATGATACTGATACTGACCATGGTACTGATACTGACCATGGTACTGACAGAATCAGAATCAGGTTTATTGTCACATCACAGGTTTACAAGGTAAACAAGTGGGTGAAATTCGTTTTTGTACAACACTCCCATCGCAACGTTAAATTCCGTAGAAAGAAGAGTGGGGAGAGAGAAAAAGAAGAGGGGTAGGGGGTTAAGTGGGAAGGAGATCAACAGAGAACAATAGAAGGCCAAAAACAAGTTATCTACATATTTACAAAGTACCTGAGATAAGAGACAAACTAAGGTGCCTGAGCATAGCAGCAATGTATGTATACTGTGCATGATATACTTATAGACGCTAAGGTGCTTAGAGAGAAAAAGAGCGCAATAATGAAAAATCAAAAAAAGTTTGTGCATTATACATGGGGATTAAGGTGCAGGGTCAGTGCGTGTTCACCTAAGGGTGGACTGACCCTGGTATAATCCGCAAGTAGCTCCATGAAGGAGAGCAACAAAAAGTAATCTTTAGCATTTTGACTAAAGCTTTTGCCACAAAGAGTACATTTAAAACCCTTTCTCCTGTGTGTATCAACATGTGTTTTTTAAGATTAGCATTTTGACTAAAGCTTTTGTCACAAACTGTACACCTGAAGGTTTTTTTTTCCGCTGGTATGATTCCTCATAAGTCCAAGTCATTTTTCCTGGTATAATAATCCACAGGTGTGTGACCATAATTAACCATGATACTGGCCATGATACTGGTCATGATACCGACCATGATACTGACCATGGTACTGACCATGGTACTGATACTGACCATTTACAGTAATAAACCGGGCTAACGGTGCCAGAGATTAGCTGTTCACAGACAGACACAGGACGGACGGACGGACGGACGGACAGGGGTAAAACATACTCTCTCGCCATGCCTTTCAACCTGGCGGAGACAATAACGGCTCAAATTGTTTTTTCCTGGCAAGTATGATGGTCAGTATCATGGTCGGTATAATGTCAATATCATGTACTTATCATGGTCTGTAGAATGTCAGTTTCATGGTCAGTATCATGGTCAGTTTAATGTCAGAATCATGGTCAGTATCATGGTCGGTATCATGGCCAGTATCATGGCCAGTATCATGGTTAATTATGGTCAGTATCATATCAATATCATGGTCAGTATCATGGTGACCATGAAACTGACCATGATACTGACCATGGTACTGACCATGATACTGACCATGGTATGGACCATGATACTGATACTGACCATGGTGCTGATACTGACCATGGTACTGACCATAATTAACCATGATACTGGCCATGATACTGGTCATGATACCGACCATGATACTGACCATGATACTGACCATGGTACTGATACTGACCATGGTACTGACCATGATACTGACCTTGATACTGACCATGATACTGATCATGGTACTGTGGTAAATATTGATACACATTTATGGACTTATAGAGCCAATCTGAACACACACACACAGAGACATGAGGCTGATATTGAGTGGTCTACAGCACATTCCAGAGAACACTAGATGTCCAGTTCAAAGGATGCTTCCCAGAGGGCATCTGACCTTAGCTGACCTCTAGGATCTTGGGGTGTTGCTCTTCTGCACAATGGACACACACACACACACACACACACACACACACACACACACACACACACACACAGAGGAGATGTAGCACACACACCTAGCTCCGTGCACATCCAATGTATGCAAGTACATACACACACATGTGAAGTCTGCCTATAAATACTGTGTGGACAAAGAAACCGTCCCTTCTTGTCCCTTCCCTCCTTGCCCTTCTTCTTCTTGCTCTGTTCTGTTCCGGCCACACCATGTAGCAGCAAGGCTGACATGTGCTCTGGTGCTCTGTACTCTGTTTTGTCCAATAAATCGACTTGAGGAACATTACTGGTCTGGACCTTTCAACTTCTTCTATGCAACTTTTACTACATTTGGCGAACCAGCCAGGACGTGTAAATGGTTTGGTCTTTTTTAGACTACAGTGCTGGACACTGGAGTGTCTGTGACCGTTCCACACGAGAAGAACTTGAGAAGAGGAGTACAAGCTGTGATTTTCTTTTGGGAAGAACATTTTTTTGAAAGCTCATCCGGACCAGATGCAGACCATCTTCCTACACAGATGCACCAGAGGAGCAGGCTATGGAAAATTGACAAGACCTGATCTTCAACAGATCTACGATGGAACCTCACAGCATCAACCCCTGTGACGACATGGAAGAAAAGAAGTAAAAAGAGGGTTACAGGAAAACTTCAGAGTAGTATGGACAGAGGACAGCAGCATGTTGGCTTGCTAGCTGCACAGACAGCTGCAGCAAGGATGCAACCAGGGAACAGCACTCAGCACTGAGGGGCACAGATGGCCCCCACCCATTCTTTGGCTTTGCCTATGCCACAGGATCCATCTCTGCTCCGTGTGACTGGACTTTGTGTTTGTGGACTGGATGGAAGGTTTAACATGTTTCAATGTTTGTCTGTCTTTTCAACAGGTTGTTTGTTGATGTTATATGTTTGTTGATATTTAGTTGACTAAATTGACATGAGGAGTATTAGAGGAAAGTTGACATGTGTAATAAAAAGAGTCAACGAGGTATTTGCCACGAATGTGAAGATTATTTGTTTTTATGGCCTAACCTCTGGCATTTTAACATTTCAATTGAGCGGGTCCGACAGAGGTTCGGAAGCTCTTGGCCTTGGAAAACAGAGATTTAAAGTACAAACAGATGTATTATCTTACATGTCCTAAATTTGAAGATTGGGGAGAGTTTTTACACACAAACCAGCAGATCTATTGTTCTGTAAGTGAGTGACGACGAAGCTGTATCAACTAGTGTTTTGTTGAATGTATGTTGGTTATATGTTTGTGATAATGGTGATTTAAACTGCGGAGTGTTTGGCTGCCGTTTTATTGCAGTGTTGTGAAGGATTATTTTTCACTCTCTGGTCTCTTGTATTAAATGTGGAGTTTTTTATTTTTGTTGTTGAGTACATATGGACATGGTGACTAGAAAGGGTAGAAAGTCCCTAGAGAGCACATGGTTCATTGTGATGTTGTGAATATGTTTAACATTTTTTCCCAGAGTTTAAGGAACAGAGAGACCTGCACACTGATTGGAAGGGGAATGCATTTCGATGCGACGTGAGCATCCTATGTATTTTCTGTGAATAAGATTTTCTGAGTTGTTTTCTTTTTAAGCTTGTTTTATTGGGAAATAAGTTCCAGTGTTGCCGGTTATCGTCAGACGAGCGTCATGTGATCCATGGCTACGCAGTGATCGTAAGCCGACACGTTTCTAAATACTGATATTCTTGCATGATTTGTGAAACAGTTTGTCTAGTTTTATTTTGAAATTGAATGTGAATCACCTTATGACAATACTGTGTAATCTTAATGCCTGTTTTATGTTGGTCTGATTGTGTCACAGTACTTTGTCTATCAAGGGGGGCCAATGAGATGTTGTGATGTGATGAGTTCTGTCTTTTTGAGGAGTATGTTTTTGAAGTATGGTTTTCTTACTTGTGTTTGATTTTCTTCATTGTACCCTTGTTTACGAAGGACCTTTTGGGCCCTCCGTAGGGGGGAATGTGGTAAATATTGATACACATTTATGGCTTATAGAGCCAATCTGAACACACACACACACAGACATGAGGCTGATATTGAGTGGTCTACAGCACATTCCAGAGAACACTAGATGTCCAGTTCAAAGGATGCTTCCCAGAGGGCATCTGACCTTAGCTGACCTCTAGGATCTTGGGGTGTTGCTCTTCTGCACAATGGACACACACACACACACACACACACACACATACACAAACAAGAGGATGTAACACACATACCTACGTGCACACTGAAGTACATCCATACATGCACACACACACACACACACACACACATAGGATACACACTGTTTAGACATCTGGTTCAGAGCACACACAACACATGCACAAACCTATAGGAACAGCATGCATGTGCATAGACACTGGGTATAAATATCCACTCTGAGCTGAGTTCTCTCTCTTTTCCTGCTGAAAGCTGCCATGACCTGTCCTGTGTAACCATGTAAGTAATTATCTTCTCTCCTTAATAAAAATCAACTGAGGAGAAGAAATGCCTTGACTCCTTAATTCTCCTTAAACAAGGGCAAATAGCCCCACAGATTAATGCATTTGACCACAGTACTGACCTTGGTACTGACCATGAGACCATTATACTGACCATGATACTGACCATGATAATGATACTGACCATTTGTGGTATTGCTCTATGACCATACTAGCGGCCAGGCATCAGTGAATCAGGCACGGAAGCAGCTATTCACCTAGAAGAGCAGAACAATTGATGGACTCCCCCCAACACGAGCTGCACTGATTCAACATACTAAGAGGGCAGCCTACCAAGCTGGCCACTGCTGGGGACAGGCGATGGTTGCAGCCCCTGAACTCCCATCCCCAGGTGAATGGGGGTGGAAGAGGAAGGAGACATGCAAATAATTTAATCCACTTCTTTACACTTGTAAACCTGTGATCTGACAATAAATCTGATTCTAATTTTGACAGGAGGATGGGAAGTGCACTGGACCACACAGAAGCGAGCCTGGCCTGTCGGGAACTCTTCCGCTGTGGTTGCAAAAAGGGATGCAGTGGACAATGCAGATGTGTTAAGGCAGCACTTCAGTGTACTACCCTTTGCTACTGTGGTGGACTGTGCAACTAACATTGTGTAGATTATCTGGCTTTATTGAATAGACCCCTTAACAGACGACGTCACACTGCTAAGAACCATTATGTGCGGAACCAGTATGTGCGCAATGAAACCCATTCTATCAGGTCTCGCTAGGACGCACCTCACTAGCCAACACACAAGAGGGGGTTGGGGTGTGCTGAAACCAGCGCACCCCAAAACAACAGGTTGAGAATTGATTGCGTGAAACATTCACCTGTGCGTCCAGTCTCAATGTTGGTAAACAAATAATTGGTCTATATGCCATTAGGCTATGACTCATGAGTACTCTGTCTTTGTTGTGTCTTATAGTCCATTTAAAATAATTATGCAATACTACTACTAATAAAAGAGTGAAAACAGTGAAGTACTGCATTCTTGACTCTCACGTGTCAGTTTGAAAACATGTAGGCTACTGTACTACATCATTACATATTTTGAGGGGTTTACAATTATCTAATTAACTGAATGCCAGATATATGTAGTTAGGTAGTAGCATGTTGTAAATAGTACCACTGTATTCCTCATCCTTGAAAATGTAGGATTAGTCACCAGAATCAAGATCCTAGGTGGTCTAGCACCTGAGTTATTGGTAAAATGACAGCAGGTGGCGGCCATTTTGGGAAATGGCTGCCATAGTTACCACAGGACAAAACTGCGATGGCCCTATAGCCAAAAATGTTCCTTATGGCATGCCCTAACGGTGTGCCAAATGTCATGCTTTTATCGTAAAGTGTACGATTTTTGCTCGAAACGGCCGGACTAATATTGTGTTGAGTTTATGGACGGTTAGCTTGGTTTGTTATCGGTTCATGAAATACAGATTGAAAAGTATTATAAAAAAATGACAAACATCACTGAGTGTTAATTAGGTGTGTAAGCCTATTAGTGATCTGTTTAATGTTTTGTTTCAAATACACTTTCTTTTCTCTTTTTATCCCACGATTTTTGTATCCCATTTTTTTCACACAGTGCCAATTGACTAAGCTGTAATCCTGGGCACTACTCTCCCTCTGCCAGCCTGGGGGAGAGCCCCGAACTGAGCTCACTGACCATGATTCTGAGCTCAAGTAGAACTGCTATTAAAAAAATATATGTATTGAATATGTATATTCTTTTAAAGCAAACATTTGTAACTCAAATCTTTGCTTCTAGGCGGGGGTCCCTGGAACAACATGGTCTCCCCTACGTCCGTGTTCAAATACATATCACTTTGGGGGTCCTTGACATGAAAAAGTTTGACAACCACTGATATAGCATCATTTTTTAAAACAATTTGTAGACTCCCTCAGAAGCAAAGATTTGAGTTACAAATGTTCACTTAAAAATATATAAATATATATTCAACAATTTGCACATATTTTCACGACAAAGATAGCATATCTACAAGCGCATAGCCAGCCAAGGATATGAAGACTGACAGATGAATTCCCCCAATCACATGACACCCCTCTACTACTTGCCCCGCCCGTTCTCTGTCTCTGCCACATTCTCTGCTGTGAATCCCTATTCCCACAGAACCAACCTGGCAACCTGCACTGCAGCTGCACTGCAGGAGAGATCACTGAGAGCGACAGAGTCACAGAGCCCAAACAAATTAATACTAATCTAAATACATATGGAATCCACACAAGACAGCACACCTTGCCCATCATCTCAGTCTTGCCAGAGGGCTAAGCGTTCCTTTCTGATAACATTGGTGAGTTGCTACAAACTTTTGTTAGCTACTTTAGCAGCTAAGCAGGTGTTTTGTAGTGATACAAGGACAGGACCATTGCTAAAAATGCATTGCTTGATTTGTTTACCTCTTGTTCAGCATAAGGTATATTGAAGGACTTTGAATGAAAGAAATGTATTTCTGCAACAAAGGAATGTGGTGCTATGGATAATAAGAACAAACTAAACCAGAGTTGAGTTTGCTACTCTTTCTGTAAAGTGTGTTGAAAATGAAAGGTTTGAATTGTACATAGCAAAGGAAGGTATTTGATATGACTGTATTTCATACATTATGGTTAAAAAACACGTCATTATTTCATGTCATTATAAGCCCTTGAAAAAGGTTAAAAACAGTGTTTCATGAGTTAAAAACAACTGCTAAAAAATCATCACTTATTAGAATAAGTGATGATGTCGAAGTCATCTGCCTTAATTCATTGTAAAGTAATTACAGTAATGCTGACTGATCGTCAAAGCCATGTTAAAAAGCACTTTCAGTACAGTTTGAATGTTCTATTATTTACATTTGGAGCTTAAGTGAGCTAGTGTTATGATAGCCACCTGTTGTTCTTGCACAACGTATGGGAAACTAACAGAGTATTTTATTTGTTTTTGTACTGTCTTGCCAGTTCTTACGTTGATCTTTGGATCGTAATCAATTCATGATCAGTTCAAGTCTTATATCTTTCGGTGGGGACCGCTACACACAACTTGATGAAATTGTCTGAAAATTCCAATGCACTGCATGATTCTTTGATGCCTCTTATTCCACATGATGAACAAGAAAGGCAAAATGATTGGTTCTCAAAGGTCAATAAATATAAAGATGGATTCATTAAAGATGTTGATGCCTGGTTCTCAGTAGCCAGAGGACCCCCAAGCCAACCTCAGCTAGAGGCTCATGACAGGCCTACTGAAAGGCCCCAGCAGCAGAAGTAAAAGTAAAGCAAGTAAAAGTCTGGAATTCAAAATGTACTCGAGTTAAAAGTACAGAAGTATTGGCATCAAAATGTACTTAAAGTACCAAAAGTAAAAGTACTCATTTTGCAGAAATGTCCCATTTCAAGTTTTCAAAATGTATAAAAATCTTTTGAAAATAGCAGATCTACAAGCTCACAATGTGTCGCATCGCGATGCATTATGAGCTTGTAGATCGGCTATAACTATTTTCAAAAGATTTGTATGCATTTGAAAACTTGAAAAGGGACATTCTGCATGAGTACTTTTACTTTTGGTACTTTAAGTACATATACTTTGGTACTTTATGCCATTACTTTTTTACTTTTACTCAAGTCAATTTAGAATTCTGGTTTTACTTACGTATTTCTATATTGCAGTATTGATTGTTTTACTTAAGTAAAACATTTGAGTACTTTTTCCACTACTGGTCTATCAGGGGCGTCAATTGGGTATAGCAAGGTATGGCATTATTTTCAATCATACATGCAAGCATTAAAAGGATATGCTGCTTGCTATTTTCCAAATGGAATAGTTACAAGACATGTGCTTCATAAAATAAAATCATGAATGTGATCTATGTCTACAGCATTGATTATTATGTTATTAAATTACTGTAAAATAACTACAAATTCAAATTAGAACAAAATGATGGCTTTCACAAGGTATTATATTCTCCACAACACTTGTATTCCCTATGGTATATACCCAAATGGTATATTCCCCGGTTCAGTAGGTCAGCACAGGTGCAATGCATTATTGTTAAGATTTTTTTCTAGTCAGTGGCAGACAGTTGTACCACTGTTTGACTAATCATGCCTGTTTCATTAAGTTCATCTTAAGGTATAACAGCACTAGTCTTTCTTTCCAAAATTTGGGGTTCCTCCCTGGGGGAGACTAGGGTTGGATCTGGACGTCGTGGCTGCACGTCATTGAGCTGGACGTCTAACGATGACACACGAAAGAAGAGGACGCCTGAGTATCACTTCTGTTTGTAATCTATGTAATATCTGTTTGTTTATCTTTGTAATATATGTTTCATTTTGTTGATTTGCAGTGACCTTTGGAGTTGCATCATGGCGAGGTAACTACACAATCCAAACCGCACACACACACACAGGCACACCGGAAAAAGTGGAGTGGATTCCTGGAGCTACCCCCCCCCCCCCTCCTCTCACACAAACACGGTATACAGCTGGTTGCCTCATTCATTCGTTCGCCACCACGGTAAAGGTCGTGGGGCATTTTTATTTTGTCTTTATTTCATTTTGGTTAACCAAGGTTTCAATACATTTGTGAATAACCTGTTTTGAAGGAACAGTGGGTTGTGAATAGTGACTCTCTGTGAACTGACACTAAACTGCGTGGTATTGGACAAACTGTGGACTGGATTGGGGATTATTTTACAATACAAAGTCAAACTGAGGTTTTTTGTGTCTGTGTATTTCATTCATTCTGTTGTTTATTGAGTTGAAGGTATTCTTTTGTGGGTAATCAATCCCTGGTTTCAGGTTTTAAGGTTCATTTGGTTCTACTAATTGTGCATTTAAATCCTGTGTAAGGTTGGCTTTTAAAAAAGTGTTTTTTTTTTGTCCAGACTGGACTAAATTCGTGTTAGGACCTCAATCTCAAGCAAAAACAACTGAGTTCACAGGTGCAAAACCGGATCATTTTCAACAAACAAAGGAACAAACAAGCAAAACTGTGCAAACAAGCTCAGTGGGAAATAACAATTTTATTTATTCAAACGCAATCAAAAAGGGAACATTTGCAATTTCAAAATGGAAAAGTTTGATGGAAACTTGTGGGTCTTTGATGAAATAGAAACTCAGCACCCGTGTTGGTGTCAAACCCACCACCCTCAAACAAATCATCACCACCACCACCACCACCCTCAAACAATGTCAACTCAAGCTAACCAGCCTCAAATACATGAACCGGATGGAAATTCACCTGCAGTAAGTGAAATAAATCAGATCAATGAACCGGATGGAAATTCACCTGCAATAAGTGAAATAAATCAGATCAATGAACCGGATGGACATTCAACTGCAATGAGTGAGCATGAACTGGAAATTGAAACGCCATACTGAAGTTCTGAGGGTTGTAAATACTGCTCTGCCCCTATTGTACACAATTTGGAACACACTCAATCATCAGTATCAACATGCTTGAAAAATCTGGAGACCATGAATACAGAAATATTAACAATATTAACACTACTTCAGTGGCTGGAACTGCTGTTCAAACCACACTACAAACCAGTTCTCCTGTCATACCACCTACTGCACCATCTGGTAAGGCGCATCAACATCTGCAGTCCACGCTACGCACTGGTGGAGGTACACGTCGGGAGAACGTACAAGGTGACCTGCGAGGAGGATTTATGGGCAAATCTCCCATTAAACTCCAATTAACCACCTTTGGACAGCGTGAGGACACCTCAGATCTATTGCGTTATTTGGAAAAGTGCCGTGACTTTCTCGCCATGCAGCCCCTGTTGGATGAGGAACTCATTGTGACACTCAGGAATGTGTTGCATGGCACTGCCAGAGACTAGTGGGATGTAGTAGGCCAGGAGACCAACACCTGGGCGTGTTGGTCTATGACAGGGGTATTCAACTAGATTAGGCAGGGGGCCACAACTGTAAAATAACTTGGAGTCGGGGGCCACACAGCGCAAATGTGTGCACACAATTTGCGCGCGTGCGCTTTGAAATTTTTCGGGTCTAATTCGGGTCTAATTCGGTCTAATTCGGGTCTAATTCGGTTCTATTTGACCAATATAAATCAACCTTTTTTCGGGTCTAATTCGGTCTAATTCGGTTCTATTTAAGGTTCTAAGTTAAGTTCCAATGAAAGATGGCCTTTCAAGAACTAATGAAGGATAAATAATTTGTACTGTTTTAACTTTGATAACATAAATCAAAGTTAAAATAAATAATAATTATGAAAATTAAAAAAAAAAAAAAAAAAAAAAAAAGTTTTTTTTTTTTTTTTTTGAATATGGCCAGGGGCCACAAGGAAGCTCCTCGCGGGCCGCACGTGGCCCGCGGGCCGCCAGTTGAATATCTATGGTCTATGAGGACGAATTGGCTGAGAGTTCGAACCCGAGTACAGGGTGAAGACGAAAGCCTTAGACATTTTGCCTATATGTACAGGTCTCTGTGCCAACGTTGGCAGCCTCAGCACAAGCAAGCTGCGAAGCAGTGGAGTGAACACGGTGGATTGCGTTGGTTCGACTTGGACAACAGCTGGCAAAAGACAGGGAAAATCGGCGTGTTTATGACCAGAGAGTACAGACAACAACACCAAAAACAAGACAGAATAATGCTGTAAAAGTCACAGTCACTGTGAATACAACCACTTCTTCCAAAGCTCCAGCACCGTTCTGTTGGCGTTGCAAGGGCACACATGCTCCTGCTACACGTCCCCATGTATGATGATGGAAAGAAAAGTAAGGGATATCAGTCTTTTTCAGGACAAGCGCGTCAAACTTTATTTTGACGCGCTATTCCTCCCACAGTTTGGGCCTGACAGACTGCAGTATGCTTATGCAGACTGCCTATCACATAATCACCTCTGTGTCCTGTACAGGCCACCATCGGAGGCCGGTCTCTTTGATGTGGGACCTGAGACGAGGGCGTGGCTGCACGTCATTGAGCTGGACATCTGATGATGACACACGAAAGAAGGAAAACGCCTGAGTATCACTTCAGTTTTTAATATATTGTAATATATGTATTATCTGTTTGTTTATGTTTTTAATATATGTTTCATTTTGTCTCTCTGTTGATTTTCAGTGACCTTTCGAGTTACATCATGGCAAGGTAACGACACAATCCAAACCCCTACCAAAGTGTGTATGTGTGCGCGATTTAGTGTTGACTATAGTAGACTATAGATCTTCCGGGTTTCTTCTTCTTTCTTTCAAGATAAAGTTTATTTTGCCGCGCTACTACTCCCACAGTTTGGGCCTGACAGACTGCACAGTATGCTTATGCAGACTGCCTATCACATCATCACCTCTGTGTCCTGTACAGGCCACCATCGGAGGCCGGTCTCTTTGATGTGGGACCTGAGACGAGGGCGTGGCTGCACGTCATTGAGCTGGATATCTGATGATGACACACGAAAGAAGGAAAACGCCTGAGTATCACTTCAGTTTTTAATATATTGTAATATATGTATTATCTGTTTGTTTATGTTTTTAATATATGTTTCATTTTGTCTCTCTGTTGATTTTCAGTGACCTTTCGAGTTACATCATGGCAAGGTAACGACACAATCCAAACCCCTACCAAAGTGTGTATGTGTGCGCGATTTAGTGTTGACTATAGTAGACTATAGATCTGCCGGGTTTCTTCTTCTTTCTTTCAAGATAAAGTTTATTTTGCCGCGCTACTACTCCCACAGTTTGGGCCTGACAGACTGCACAGTATGCTTATGCAGACTGCCTATCACATAATCACCTCTGTGTCCTGTACAGGCCACCATCGGAGGCCGGTCTCTTTGATGTGGGACCTGAGACGAGGGCGTGGCTGCACGTCATTGAGCTGGACATCTGATGATGACACACGAAAGAAGGAAAACGCCTGAGTATCACTTCAGTTTTTAATATATTGTAATATATGTATTATCTGTTTGTTTATGTTTTTAATATATGTTTCATTTTGTCTCTCTGTTGATTTTCAGTGACCTTTCGAGTTGCATCATGGCAAGGTAACGACACAATCCAAACCCCTACCAAAGTGTGTATGTGTGCGCGATTTAGTGTTGACTATACTGCCCTGCCAAGCCAAAGAGCAGTAACTACGTTTTTGGACACACCGACTTATTTGGGTATCCCAAAGGTCAAATTAGCCTTTGTGATGTTGGGGGATAAACAATTACCTCAAGAACAGATGTACAATTAGTGTAATATCACTGATATACCGATATCTCATTTGGCTGACCAGTTGAATCACTTTTAAACCCATTTTTCAGTGATTTTTGTTTTCGTAGTTACTGCACTCTGCCTTGGCAGGGCAGTATAGTAGACTATAGATCTTCCGGGTTTCTTCTTCTTTCTTTCAAGATAAAGTTTATTTTGCCGCGCTACTACTCCCACAGTTTGGGCCTGACAGACTGCACAGTATGCTTATGCAGACTGCCTATCACATAATCACCTCTGTGTCCTGTACAGGCCACCATCGGAGGCCGGTCTCTTTGATGTGGGACCTGAGACGAGGGCGTGGCTGCACGTCATTGAGCTGGACATCTGATGATGACACACGAAAGAAGGAAGATGCCTGAGTATCACTTCTGTTTTTAATATATGTATTATCTGTTTGTTTATGTTTTTAGACTATAGCAATCTTCCGACTTTCTTATTGTTTCTTTCAAGATAAAGTTTATTTTGCTGCGCTACTACTCCTACAGTTTGGGCCTGACAGACTGCACAGCATGCTTATGCAGACTGCCTATCACATAATCACCTCTGTGTCCTGTACAGACCATGTGGGACCTGAGACGAGGGAGTGGCTGCACGTCATTGAGCTGGACATCTGATGATGATACACGCAAGAAGGAAGACGCCTAAGTATCACTTCTGCTTTTAATATATTGTAATATATGTATTATCTGTTTGTTTATGTTTGTAATATGTTTAATTTTGTCTCGCTGTTGATTTGCAGTGACCTTCAGATTAATCAAACTGTGTGATGAAGCAAGGGAAAGTCATTCATCATTGGTGGTTTTGCCATTACCTGAGGAGGAAATTGCAAGGCAAAATTCATGGTTTCAACCAAAAATGTATATTCTGGAAGGTTTTGTACAGGATGTACACCTGTGGCTATCAGAGGTGAAACAGCAAATGCATGTCATTATTCAGAAGGAACTACCAATACATGTCACTGTTGAAAAGGAGCCACAAACACCGATCACTGCTGAAAGTGAAATGTGGAGTGCTGTACATTCTGATGACATTGGACCCCATGACAGTATATCAAATGTATCAAAATCCACACACAAATCCACTCCATCAAAATTATCTTCAACTTCATCTGCTCATCATAGCTCAGGCTGAAAAGGCTGCTCTCATGGAACAGGTGGCTGGCTTACACAAAAATATGAAATTGAAGCATAACAGGGACAACTCAGAATACAAAAGGAGCAACTGGAAATGGAGACTCAGCTGGAAGCAGCAAATGCAAAGGCCCATGTACTGGAAACCATGGGCCAAGGAACTCATCAAGAGTGTCAAGTGGGACAAACTCAAAGAAAGGAGCTGCTGCTCCAAAGGAAACAACCCCATTCAACCCAAATGCAAATACATACCTACCTACCTAAAAAGGAAACAATGGAAACCACAAAGCCTCCCTCCCAGCCACAGGTTGTGAGACCAAAACAACCACTTCATGAAAAATCTGCCAAAGCTCATTACATGACTCCTCTAATGCAATACTCTCTCCCCAGGCAAAATGTTCAAACCGAAAATATAATAAACCAAAATGTGCAAACTGAAAATGTACAGCTTCATGGGAAAAAGAATGTTCAAGGTCATGTCACTCACACTACACCCCCTGCAGGTGATATTTGTAATGTGCTACGAAGACAGAATGAAAAAACTGCTTTACTGGTTAAGCAAAATCTGTATTCCACTTTACCACCAAGAGACATTCCAGTTTATGATGGTGACCCATTGCAATATGAAATGTTTATCAGGGCATTTGAGAGAGGAGTGGAGAAAAAGACTGACGATTACAGTGACTGCTTACATTACTTTGAACAATATACAAAAGGCCATCCATACAAGCTCGGATAAACCTGGAGGAACAAGGCATGCAAGCTACAGGAGAGGCATGGACATCGTGCTAAGCTTTCTGACCTTGTACAATTCATAGAGAGACAGGTAAAAAATACTGTCTGACCCACTGTTTGGAAACATACAAGATGCTAAGCAAACTACAACTGTCAAAACCTCAACCATCATCAAACCAAGAGACACAAGAGACATTCCAAGAAGCAGTTTTGCCACAACAGTAACACCCATAGAAACGGCAGTGCAGTCAAATGGAGTGGAAAGAAGTGTATTCATCAGCTATCATAATGATTGTCTTTTCTGCAATAAAAGTGGTCACACATTGGAGCGGTGTCCACAGATGAAATAGAGAAGACACAGAGAGAAGATGCACTACTTAAAGGAAAAGGGAGTCTGTTTTTGGCTGTTTGAAAAGAGGACACTTAAGCAGAGACTGCACAAGTCGTTTAACCTGTGATACGTGTGAACAAAACCATCCTGATATACTCCACATTGAAGAAACCAGTGGTGAGCTGTGGATTTTTGAACTAAGGGTACTGTATTTTATGACGTCACGTGCGCAGGCATGTGCACATAGCCACTTACTAAT
The DNA here is from genome assembly GCF_963454915.1 of Gymnoscopelus microlampas. NCBI lineage: Eukaryota > Metazoa > Chordata > Actinopteri > Myctophiformes > Myctophidae > Gymnoscopelus > Gymnoscopelus microlampas. The sequence continues at coordinate 38,625,644 of NC_139949.1, read as the reverse complement.
ACTGTATTCAACATGTGATTATTAATGTATTTATATTATTTATTATTTTGTTGCATTGTTAATTTGTTGTTTTTATTTTTGTTTCAATTAATCAATTATTTTATTTTCCTTTTAGTTTTATATAAAAGCCCTTTACATAGACTCACCCACAGATAAGCAGTTAAAATAATCAGACAACTTGTCTTTGTCTTGTCTCAGAGAACTGGGTGCTCTGCTAAGCAATCCCCTTCACACTCTGCAGTGCACATTCAATTCAAGTACATGGCTTTTCTCCAGTAGCCTAATGTTATGCAAAGCAGCCAGGTAGACGCTATTGAGAATGTGTCGCCACTGACGGCGCTAACCTTCAGAGGCTATTGTTTAAACTTTAAGGTGTTAACGACCGCCGCTGACGGTGAGTGCATGTTGAGCACGCGCGAGCCCCCAGCCCCCACAGTCTCATAACTAAGGGTACGCCGTACCCGCCCGTACCCCCTAGAGCTCAACCCTGGAAGAAACGGAAAAGAAATCAATAGGAAACAATGCTGTCGTCTCACCTCACACATGTGGTCATATTGGGGCCGGTGATGAAACCTCCATCTTCTCCATAGTACCCGTTCAAGTGAAGAGCCACAGGGAGACAGTGTTGCAAACATATGCATTTTTGGACCATGGAAGCACATCCACATTCTGCACTGAAAACTTAATGAGAAGGCTAAACATTACCGGACAAAAAACTAAAAATGCTTCAAAGTTATTGGAACCTTTTTGGAGGTGGTTAACAGCCAGGCAGATCGACCATATGCTGTGAGGACCCTATTGGGGTGGGTCATCTATGGTCCCTTGATAGGAGACAACAATGTCAGGGATGAGACTGGCTGCACTGCTGCGGCTGTCAATCATATCATATATCCAGAAAAACAATCAGGACTTCAGTGAAAGAACAAGCAAGGAAATGGAAGCCAAGTCAGGGTAGGATGAAAGATGGACTACTGCGTGAAACGGATCTGTTCCGCAAGGTGGCTTGCCTCCCACAAGAAACGTTGGTGGTTATGTCCTCATACCCTTTCGCCATGGTCTGGAACAGCAATATTAAAGGTTACATTTTGTTTTTCTTTCAGCTAGTTCCCGTCATGGCTGCACCTTCCTCGATCATCACCTGCTTGTCTCTCTCAGCACACCCTAAATTTGCTATTTGTCTTGCGTTGCAGCATCCTTCTCCCTCCGCCTCAGATAAACCATCTCTACCTCACCTCTCGCTTTATCCACCTCTCTTGCTTTATCGTCTAACCTTCTAACCTGGGCTTATACTCAAATGTAGTCATTTCTGTTCTCATCCCTCCATGTTGCTTCTAATGAGAATCGTAGCATTTTCAATCCGGCCGCCTCTAGTTCTTTGCCCTCTACTAACATGACCACTTGCCCGGTGATTTATTGACTATGGTTCACATAATTTATTTTCTGATATTGCACTAACATGTTTGTGCTGTCTTTTTCAGGTCATGTATGCCAGGGATGTGTGGTTGGAGGATGGAAAGGAGACAGAGGGTACAATTCCTAATAATTGGATCGACAGGGGTAAGGGAACCATTAGATGGCCAAATGCCAAACAAACACAACTTACAAGATGAGAAAGGACCCCCAGGAGGACTGGCTGACGTCCCAGTTAGTCAAGATAAAGATGACTTCAGGCAGGTTTTTGGATCATTTACTCAATAATTCAAGTACAAATAGTTGAATCAATGTTTACAGTTGAATTGTATAACTTCTAGTTAAAGCTTGTGAATGTGACAACTACAACCTGACCAGCCAAGCAGAGGAGGAAGAGGAGGATGTGGATGTGGTGATAAGGGAAGAGGAAACCTGTTAAAAGACAAGATGATGACTGATGTAGAGTTCATATGTTTCTCAAGTAACTTCTAAATATGAAATGTGTTAACAGAAACTGGGCCTCACATTGTAGACCATTCATGTTTTATATGACGTTTTGGAGCATTATGGGTAACTTTCTTCTATAATCAATTTATAAGTCCATTGTCAAAAATGACAATCAAATGCTTTAATAAGCCGTATAGGTGCCCTCCTTTCCTATCGCACCAAGGAAGTTGCAGTCCAGCCAGGACAACAATGCGTTACTCAATGCTTGTTGAGTTTTGATGTCAATTTATGAAATACCAGTAAGACTCCCTAATCGGGAGATAAGCGACCGTAGGTCACATGTATACAGAAGAGGGCTGTAACGGCGTTTGGTTCCTAGTTGTGTGGAGGGATTGTTTGTAGGGGGCAAGCCCCCGAGTTACGGCATTTTATGTGAGCTGCAGTGGCAGGGGGTCCTTTATGTTTCAGACTCTGAAAATCAAGCCCTGGATGGCCTGGTGGATGTCGTGGTGGACACCATGTCTGTCGAGTTGGAGCATGCTGAGGGGTCTTGGCACAGGGAGATGTCTACACACAGTGAGTATGAATCACATTTAAGCAGTCACCTTTTGTATTTCGATCTAAGAACATTCTTTGTCTTTTCCAGGCTCCCGACATGCAAGTGTAGCACCTCGGAGCAGAGAAATGTCCACACCCCGTGAGTATTCACTTTCTCCATTGCACCAACACATTTTAAGTACAGTCAGTACAAGGTGTTACATGTTGTGCATACTAAAGAAATCATTACCATACCTAATTCACAAGCAATGAGTAAGTAGTTACAGGCTCAATGTGTTGAACTATGTGTATCAGAGGAGATGTGTGATTGTCAACATCTAAGACCAACCAGTAGGGGTAGTCTTTTTCAGTGTGACATGGTGTTGTAGTAGTATTATGTCCAAGTATTAAGTCTTTAGTGATGGCTCCAGCCATCAGGCACAGTGATGGCTCCAGACACAGTGTCGGATACCGGCACAGCATCAGGACCAGCCACGACTCCAGGTACAGCAACAGCTCGGAGGCACTCTGTCAGGTCCAGACATGATGACAGGTCCCACCGCAGTGATGGGTCGAGGAACACGGTCAGGTCCAGACATGACAGATCCAGGGACACGGTCAGGCATGGTGAGTTGTCCAAAGGCCCCAAGTAATCAAAACCTTTACAATTCAGCAAGTAGTATCGTGCACCCCTAATTGTTACAATATGACATATTTATTATTTCTCATCTAATGTATAGTCATCTGTCTTGGAAAGTTTTAATGCAAAAATATCACTTTGTAATTTCTAAAATGTACTTTTGTTCTTATTACAGGTGCTATGCAGTGACTGAGAGGCCAACATGGGCATTCCCATTGCCAGCACAAGGTAAGTTCTGAGCTATTTCAATGAAGACCCCCAACAAACTGGGGGACACTTAATTTGCAACCCTTCTCTCTTCTGCCCATTCTCTCCTTTCTTCCTTTACTGTTCTCTCTGTCTCCTCTCCTATCGGGACACAAAAACTGCTCTTCAATTATATCAGTGTTTTGTATCATTGTAGGGTGGTGTCTATAACATGTCTCTGTGTACACTTACTTATTTTTCAGTATACCAGAAGAAAGTCCTGACCATATCAATATTCACTAAAGAACCTGCCTCTTCAGCGGCCAGTCATGTTGAGAGAATGGAGGACTTCCAGAGAGAGGAGCAACTCCTCAGTGATGTCCAAGCTTTTAATACCCTGGTAGGCTTTTCAAGAGTCTGGAAGTAATGAACAGCATAAGATGCACTCGCACACTTTTTACGTTCCTCTGGGATATGTCAGTGAAAGTTTTCATGGACTTATTCCAACAGGTGCTGCAACTTTCCCGTTATAGAGGGAAGGACGTTAAGGACTGTGTCCACAAAGTTCTTGACAGGTATGTTTCAACATACACTATGAATTAACCCCTGTGTGATGTTTGGGTGCGCTGTGGTTTTCAATGTGTGAACACTTATTTGGTTAATTCTTCTAGATGAGCGCCTGACTGCATGTTTCCATTAATTTGCCTTTTTTTTTTTTAGCTTAACACCTGAATCCTCTGTTATGTCATGTCAATGACATAATGGTTGAACATTAAGTGAAAATTAGTAGTATAAAGGGTTTATACCATGTTTTACAATAAATCCTAATCCTACTACATTATCAAATGTAATTTGTTTTTCTTAAGGCTCTTCAGTAACAGTCTGATGGCACAGTTGAACATGAAGGGGGAAAAAGAGAAGACTGCGGCTTTCAGCGCAATACAAGGTAAGCCAATATTTCATGTTGACCAAGGACAAAATCAAAATGTAATTGGGTAAAACATGTCCTTTCCGGTTGACATAAAAAAAATACAATGCCAACTGTCTACCGTTACCGTTGCTATCATAACATTTTAAATAACTGGTGGTTAGGTGTAGAAGGGAGATGGCTTTGTATTAAACTAGTTGTGGATGTACAAGCATTTTTGCATGTCAATATGGAGACTCGCAATCAGTTTTATTGTCACTTCCACAACACACACTAGGCAAACAGGGGAGCAAAATGCCATTCTCCTCAACTCATGATGCACATTAAAAAGAGGCAAACATTAAAAAGTAAAGAGCAGACAACATTGGTAAAAAGTGCTGATGCATTCAAAGTGCAATCCATCTTTCAAGATGTTGGTTTTGGGGGCAATACATGGTTCAGGGTTCTGATGGTTTGGGGCAGCTGTTGGATGACCTGCTGGTGCTTCCCCCTGAGCTCTTGAACCTCCTACCAGATGGCAGGAGTTCAATCGAGCTGTGTATTATGTCAGATAGGGACTAGGACAGCATGTTGCCTTTGCACATTTTTTATTGCCTTTTTCTACTATGCAGATGCAGTCATGAAATTCGACCCAGAAGCCACAGAGGACCTCATAAGGCAGCATGCCGCAGACCACCTCAAGCATGCTCCAGCGAGAAGGGGAGGACACACAGCAGGCACTCAGGACTGATTTAACTTGAACTTTCACTGTCCATTGTGGGGGATCTTAGTGTCACAGTATTGTACAGTGTTGTGTAATTTGAACTTGTGTTCTGTTCAACGAAGTAGCTCTGGTTGGACCTTACCCTGGTAGCTCACTGGCTATTCAGTACAGCACTTGTTTAATATGTTTCAGTTGTTGTGGAACCGGCCCAAGCAAAAAGGGTGTCCCTGCAAAGTAAGCTGTGCTATTATGTTTTATTATTATTTTATTTTCATTCGACTAGTGACGTGGACTTGGACTTAGCCCCCCTCGGACATACCTGTGGACTACACCAGGTACAAATGACTTTTTTGTTGCTCTCCCTCATGGAGCTACTTGCGGATTATACCAGGGTCAGTCCACCCTAGGTGGACACGCACTGACCTTTTGCACCTTAATCCCATGTATAACGCACTGACTTTTTTGTCTTTTTTTTTATTGTACTCTTTTTCTCTAAGCACCTTAACGTCATAAGTATATCATGCACAGTATACGTACATTGCTGCTATGCTCAGGCACCTTAGTTTTTATTATCTCAGGTACTTTGTAAATATGTAGATAACTTGTTTGGCCTTCTGCTGTTCTCTTGTTTGATCTCCTTCCCACTTGCCCCCCACCCCTCTTCTTCTTCCCCCCCTCTTCTTTCTATGGAAATTAACGTTGCGCTGGGAACGATGTACAAAAACGAATTTCACCCACTTTTGTACCTTGTAAACCTGTGATGTGACAATAAACCTGATTCTGATTCTGACGTGTAAAAAAAAAAAAGAGAAGTTAACTGCTCTGTTCTGGATCAAGCTTAATCAGCCCTGGTGACTGCTTTGTGTGTGCTTTGTGTTAAGTGGCTGTCCCGCTTCTGTTCTGTCAAAAATAATTCAAAGCTGGCTTGATCTGCTGTTTGTTTGAATACTTAATTAGTCAGATAGGTAAACGTCATGAGGTACGTTAAGGCTAAAAGGATAACACAAGTCCTGGGGACTTGTTTCCATTGTGGTCCTATGAACTAGATTCCATTTCAGGGGGTCTAGTTCCAGCCCACAAATATTCCACAATCATGTGGAATATTTGTGGAATACTGTAATTGTGGAACATTTGTTTGCGCAGCTGTGTATTCACAAGAAGAATAAAGAGATAATAAGGAAATAAGTGTGTATTGAATTGTGATTTGTTTGTAAACCTCTGTGTACTGTATTCCCAGTTTTCAGAAGGTGGCATAACCATTTGATCTTGTTCATTTTCCTGTAGCTTTGTTTGATTAGCTTAGCAGCATGTTAACTACTAACTATGTTAAAGCTACAGGAAAATGAACAGGAAATGGGGATTACAGTTATGCACCGAGCCTAGAAGAAGTGGATTGTTTGATTAGTTTATTGAATATTAAAATTCAAAAGGATAAAAAACACAAGAAAGCCCGTAGGCTTGTTTCAATCGTGGTCCTTTGGGAAAGGGGACATAGGGAGCTACAATACAATACAATATAATAACATAAAAAACATAAAACAAGGCCAAATAAAACTTCCAAATTCAAAAAGGACAAACAGAAGACTAAACATCAACTAAACAAAAATTAAGATTGGGGTAAAGATGTCTATAATTAGTCTAAATTTGACGTAGAAAAGATGACCACATTTGGACTAGAATAAGCCCTTATGTAGAGGTTTGGACGTTCAGAAGACATCCGACAAAGACGCAATTAAAACTTTCATTCTGCACCCTTCAGGGACCAAAATGGGACGTTCAAAAATGACCTCATTGCACATTGGGAATAAAATAATATACTGTATATGTGAAAACATCTGTTCCATTCCTGTTGTTCCCTGAAGATGAAATGGTCGAGCTCGTTTGCCTGACCCCCAATTGTTATAATTGATCGTTCCTTCCGACCGACCGAGAGGCATACCGGACCGAGGTGGAAGGGCAACACTGCCCTCTAGTGGATACATCCAGTTTGTACACGCACATGTTAACCCAGAGTACAGAAGTCCTGACGTCACTCGTCCATCCCCTGGGTCGTAAAGTCATTTCCCTATGGAGAATAACATTGGGTCATCATAGAATCGTCTCATAAGAATTGTGGTCCAAAAATAAACAAACTGCCTCGGCGATATTGTCAGGGAGGAGCCTCGGCATTGTTTATGATAGTCAGTCACTCATATTTGAAAAAGTCAGTTTCTGGCAAATTTAACTAATTCGGCAGAAGTAACATTAGCGTTTTCTCACCGTCAGTTGATGCTTCATATCCATAAGAGTAAAACCGCCGGGGTCATTTGTTTATGTTTGGAACACAGTTCTTATTTGACGCGATATTAAACACGTCTATGGGAATTCAGAACAGGGGGGAAAAGGTTTTAAAGGTTTACGGTTCTAGAGGTTTTACATCTTCTAAAGCTCTAAGGTATTCTCTAAAATTCAAATGGTAGCCGATATGTCCTAAGTAGGCCGAACGTTGTAGAGTTGGAACGGAGTTTGTAGCTAAAAGTATGAAGGACTAGTTAGGGGTCAAAAAACGGGCCGAATACGTAGTGACAATAACGTCAGTGTGCTCGCTAAGTATATACTGTTAGGCACATACGTGAAATGTGGCCTCTGCACTTTAACAGCCTCCAATCACTCTAAGATTGCCACATTGTTGACCTGACCTGGAATCATACCCAGCACATCCAGGACCTCTGGTTCTCCAGGCAGGCCCACTAACCACTCAGCTATAGCACTCTGATTAACATCATGTCAGAAAATGAGATGAAACAGAGGTCTGACTATACTGAGTCAGAGTCAAGCTTTACAAAATGTAAGTTGTGTAAAAAAAAGTCTCACTATACTAAGTTGTTATTTGTTTGTTTAAGTCAGGCTATACTCTACTCAGAGTCATAAGTTTACAAAATGTACTAAAGTACAGTGAACGTCTGTGCGGTTTGTCTTCATCACTGAAAATAACGTACATGTAAACAGATATAAAACTGCTGTCATGTGCAGTTGGGGTGAAGAAACACAACCATTTCACTCCTAATAGTACCTATTTGAATTGACATCCTGACTTGCTGCTGTGGCTGAGGCTTGAACCTGTTACCTGCAGCTCACTAGTCAGTGACTCTATCCATTCACCTACAGCTGTTTCCTTGTAATCTGTGGTTCTAAAACGTTTTGTTGTCAACCCCCCAAATTGACATGTATTTGGGCAGTGGACCCCAATGTGAAAAGATGTAGTGTCAGGGCCCCCCATGAAAAAGATTTATATTTATGCTGTAACACATTTTAAAGTTATTTGTCTTGTTTGTTGTTCAAGTCAAAGCACCAGGAAGGCTGTACTTGAGAGCCATCTGTTAGCTCAATGGGTTGAGACACAGTATTCATGATCCAGAGGCCATGAGTTCAAATCCCATTGATGTCTTTCCTATGAGTCTTTCCTTTGCAGACTGGCTTCCAGAAGATCAAGTGAAAACCATCAGGAAGGCTGTATTTGTCATCCAACTCTTAGCTCAATGGGTTGAGACGCAGTATACATGATCCAGAGGCCATGAGTTCAAATCCCACTGGTGTCTTTACTGTGATGCTTTCCTTTGCAGACTAACTTCTAGAAAAACAAGTTAAAAGCACCAGGAGACCTGTAACTCTCAGCCAACAGCATAGCTCAACTGGTAGAGCGTCTGTCCAATAACATGACTTGACTTCACTTGAGTGGGTTCGATTCCCACTTGAGTGAAGTTTCCCCGGTATCTTGGGGCAACGGATAAATTGACTGATATCCTTAGTGATGCTTCCCTTTGCAGACTAACTTCCAGAAAACAAGTTAAAAGCACCAAGAAACCTGTAACTCTCAGTCGACAGCATAGCTCAACTGGTAGAGCGTCTGTCCAATAACATGACACTTCACTTGAGTGGGTTCAATTCCCAGTCGAGTCAAGTGTCCCCGGTAACTTGGGGCAACGGATAAATTGACTGATATCCGTAGAATAACTTGTAGGAGTGTGCTGGTTCAAATCCAGTTCAACCCAGGACCGAGCGGTCCTGGGTTCGATTCCCACTAACGTCAAGTCCCCGGTAAATTGGGGCAGTGGATAAATTGACTGATATCCGTAGAATAACTTGTAGGAGTGTCCTGGTTCAAATCCAGTCACCACCTTAGTAACTGAGACCGAATCTGGCCAATTCGGTCTCAGTTACTGAGATAGATAGAGGGTGTGTAGAGTGGGCGGAGTAGAGTAGGGGTAGAGTAAAGAGGGAATGTAGTGGGAGGAGTAGGACTAGGGGGAGGATTAGGAGTAGGACTAGGGGGAGGAGTAGAACTAGGGGGAGGAGTAGGACTAGGAGTAGAACTAGAGTAGGGGGCCAGAGTAGGAGTAGAGACCAGAGTAGGGGGAGGAGTAGGGCCAGAGTAGGAGAAGGGGTAGGGCCCAGAGTAGGGGGAGGGGGAGGGCCCCCAGAGTAGGGGGAGGGGGAGGGCCCAGAATAGGGGGAGGAGTAGGGCTCAGAATAGGGGGAGGAGTAGGAGAAGGGGGAGGGCCGAGAGTAGGGGGAGGAGTAGGGCCAGAGTAGGAGAAGGGGTAGGGCCCAGAGTAGGGGGAGGAGTAGGGCCAGAGTAGGAGAAGGGGGAGGGCCCAGAATAGGGGGAGGAGTAGGGCCCAGAATAGGGGGAGGAGTAGGAGAAGGGGGAGGGCCCAGAATAGGGGGAGGAGTAGGGCCAGAGTAGGAGAAGGGGGAGGGCCCAGAATAGGGGGAGGAGTAGGGTCAGAGTAGGAGAAGGGGGAGGGCCCAGAATAGGGGGAGGAGTAGGGTCAGAGTAGGAGAAGGGGGAGGGCCCAGAATAGGGGGAGGAGTAGGGCCAGAGTAGGGGGAGGGCCCAGAATAGGAGGGGAGGGCCTAGAATAGGAGGGGAGGAGTAGGAATAGAGGCCAGGAGTAGGGGGATGGAGGGAAGGTAGTTAAGGCCAACATTCCTATTTCCCTCTAGTTGTCCTCTTATTGCAAATCTCCACACACGCGATATTGCAAATCTCTAATAAAATTTCACCTCCATACAGAAACCAAAACCATATCCCTCTCCTGGCTCCCTACTCTGGCCTCTACTCCACCCACCTACTCCTCCCCCTATGCTGGGCCCTCCCCCTTCTCCTACTCTGGCCCTACTCCTCCCCCTATTCTGGGCCCTCCCCCTACTCCTCCACCTTCTCCTACTCTGGCCCTACTCCTCCCCCGACCCCTATTCTGAGCCCTACTCCTCCCCCTATTCTGGGCCCTCCCCCTACTCCTCCCCCTATTCTGGGCCCTCCCCCTACTCCTCCCCCTATTCTGGGCCCTCCCTTCTCCTACTCCTCCCCCTATTCTGGGCCCTACTCCTCCTCCTATTCTGGACCCTCCCCCTTCTCCTACTCTGGCCCTACTTCTCCCCCTATTCTGGGCCCTCCCCCTTCTCCTACTCTGGCCCTACTCCTCCCCCTATTCTGGGCCCTCCCCCTTCTCCTACTCCTCCCCCTATTCTGGGCCCTACTCCTCCCCCTATTCTGGACCCTCCCCCTTCTCCTACTCTGGCCCTACTCCTCCCCCTACTCTGGGCCCTACCCCTTCTCCTACTCTGGCCCTACTCCTCCCCCTACTCCTCCCCCTACTCCTACTCTGGCCCCCTACTCTAGTTCTACTCCTAGTCCTACTCCTCCCCCTAGTTCTACTCCTCCCCCTAATCCTCCCCCTACTCCTCCCACTACATTCCCTCTTTACTCTACCCACTCTACACACCCTCTATCTATCTCAGTAACTGAGACCGAATTGGCCAGATTCGGTCTCAGTTACTACTCCTCCCCCTATTCTGGGCCCTCCCCCTACTCCTCCCCCTATTCTGGGCCCTCCCTTCTCCTACTCCTCCCCCTATTCTGGGCCCTACTCCTCCTCCTATTCTGGACCCTCCCCCTTCTCCTACTCTGGCCCTACTTCTCCCCCTATTCTGGGCCCTCCCCCTTCTCCTACTCTGGCCCTACTCCTCCCCCTATTCTGGGCCCTCCCCCTTCTCCTACTCCTCCCCCTATTCTGGGCCCTACTCCTCCCCCTATTCTGGACCCTCCCCCTTCTCCTACTCTGGCCCTACTCCTCCCCCTACTCTGGGCCCTACCCCTTCTCCTACTCTGGCCCTACTCCTCCCCCTACTCTGGCCTCTACTCCTACTCTGGCCCCCTACTCTAGTTCTACTCCTAGTCCTACTCCTCCCCCTAGTTCTACTCCTCCCCCTAATCCTCCCCCTACTCCTCCCACTACATTCCCTCTTTACTCTACCCACTCTACACACCCTCTATCTATCTCAGTAACTGAGACCGAATTGGCCAGATTCGGTCTCAGTTACTAAGGTGGTGACTGGATTTGAACCAGGACACTCCTACAAGTTATTCTACGGATATCAGTCAATTTATCCGCTGCCCCAATTTACCGGGGACTTGACGTTAGTGGGAATCGAACCCAGGACCGCTCGGTCCTGGGTTGAACTGGATTTGAACCAGCACACTCCTACAAGTTATTCTACGGATATCAGTCAATTTATCCGTTGCCCCAAGTTACCGGGGACACTTGACTCGACTGGGAATTGAACCCACTCAAGTGAAGTGTCATGTTATTGGACAGACGCTCTACCAGTTGAGCTATGCTGTCGACTGAGAGTTACAGGTTTCTTGGTGCTTTTAACTTGTTTTCTGGAAGTTAGTCTGCAAAGGGAAGCATCACTAAGGATATCAGTCAATTTATCCGTTGCCCCAAGATACCGGGGAAACTTCACTCAAGTGGGAATCGAACCCACTCAAGTGAAGTCAAGTCATGTTATTGGACAGACGCTCTACCAGTTGAGCTATGCTGTTGGCTGAGAGTTACAGGTCTCCTGGTGCTTTTAACTTGTTTTTCTAGAAGTTAGTCTGCAAAGGAAAGCATCACAGTAAAGACACCAGTGGGATTTGAACTCATGGCCTCTGGATCATGTATACTGCGTCTCAACCCATTAAGCTAAGAGTTGGATGACAAATACAGCCTTCCTGATGGTTTTCACTTGATCTTCCGGAAGCCAGTCTGCAAAGGAAAGACTCATAGGAAAGACATCAATGGGATTTGAACTCATGGCCTCTGGATCATGAATACTGTGTCTCAACCCATTGAGCTAACAGATGGCTCTCAAGTACAGCCTTCCTGGTGCTTTGACTTGAACAACAAACAAGACAAATAACTTTAAAATGTGTTACAGCATAAATATAAATCTTTTTCATGGGGGGCCCTGACACTACATCTTTTCACATTGGGGTCCACTGCCCAAATACATGTCAATTTGGGGGGTTGACAACAAAACGTTTTAGAACCACAGATTACAAGGAAACAGCTGTAGGTGAATGGATAGAGTCACTGACTAGTGAGCCGCAGGTAACAGGTTCAAGCCTCAGCCACAGCAGCAAGTCAGGATGTCAAATCAAATAGGTACTATTAGGAGTGAAATGGTTGTGTTTCTTCACCCCAACTGCACATGACAGCAGTTTTATATCTGTTTACATGTACGTTATTTTCAGTGATGAAGACAAACCGCACAGACGTTCACTGTACTTTAGTACATTTTGTAAACTTATGACTCTGAGTAGAGTATAGCCTGACTTAAAAAAAACAAATAACAACTTAGTATAGTGAGACTTTTTTTTACACAACTTACATTTTGTAAAGCTTGACTCTGACTCAGTATAGTCAGACCTCTGTTTCATTTCATTTTCTGACAAGATGTTAATCAGAGTGCTATAGCTGAGTGGTTAGTGGGCCTGCCTGGAGAACCAGAGGTCCTGGATGTGCTGGGTACGATTCCAGGTCAGGTCAACAATGTGGCAATCTTAGAGTGATTGGAGGCTGTTAAAGTGCAGAGGCCACATTTCACGTATGTGCCTAACAGTATATACTTAGCGAGCACACTGACGTTATTGTCACTACGTATTCGGCCCGTTTTTTGACCCCTAACTAGTCCTTCATACTTTTAGCTACAAACTCCGTTCCAACTCTACAACGTTCGGCCTACTTAGGACATATCGGCTACCATTTGAATTTTAGAGAATACCTTAGAGCTTTAGAAGATGTAAAACCTCTAGAACCGTAAACCTTTAAAACCTTTTCCCCCCTGTTCTGAATTCCCATAGACGTGTTTAATATCGCGTCAAATAAGAACTGTGTTCCAAACATAAACAAATGACCCCGGCGGTTTTACTCTTATGGATATGAAGCATCAACTGACGGTGAGAAAACGCTAATGTTACTTCTGCCGAATTAGTTAAATTTGCCAGAAACTGACTTTTTCAAATATGAGTGACTGACTATCATAAACAATGCCGAGGCTCCTCCCTGACAATATCGCCGAGGCAGTTTGTTTATTTTTGGACCACAATTCTTATGAGACGATTCTATGATGACCCAATGTTATTCTCCATAGGGAAATGACTTTACGACCCAGGGGATGGACGAGTGACGTCAGGACTTCTGTACTCTGGGTTAACATGTGCGTGTACAAACTGGATGTATCCACTAGAGGGCAGTGTTGCCCTTCCACCTCGGTCCGGTATGCCTCTCGGTCGGTCGGAAGGAACGATCAATTATAACAATTGGGGGTCAGGCAAACGAGCTCGACCATTTCATCTTCAGGGAACAACAGGAATGGAACAGATGTTTTCACATATACAGTATATTATTTTATTCCCAATGTGCAATGAGGTCATTTTTGAACGTCCCATTTTGGTCCCTGAAGGGTGCAGAATGAAAGTTTTAATTGCGTCTTTGTCGGATGTCTTCTGAACGTCCAAACCTCTACATAAGGGCTTATTCTAGTCCAAATGTGGTCATCTTTTCTACGTCAAATTTAGACTAATTATAGACATCTTTACCCCAATCTTAATTTTTGTTTAGTTGATGTTTAGTCTTCTGTTTGTCCTTTTTGAATTTGGAAGTTTTATTTGGCCTTGTTTTATGTTTTTTATGTTATTATATTGTATTGTATTGTAGCTCCCTATGTCCCCTTTCCCAAAGGACCACGATTGAAACAAGCCTACGGGCTTTCTTGTGTTTTTTATCCTTTTGAATTTTAATATTCAATAAACTAATCAAACAATCCACTTCTTCTAGGCTCGGTGCATAACTGTAATCCCCATTTCCTGTTCATTTTCCTGTAGCTTTAACATAGTTAGTAGTTAACATGCTGCTAAGCTAATCAAACAAAGCTACAGGAAAATTAACAAGATCAAATGGTTATGCCACCTTCTGAAAACTGGGAATACAGTACACAGAGGTTTACAAACAAATCACAATTCAATACACACTTATTTCCTTATTATCTCTTTATTCTTCTTGTGAATACACAGCTGCGCAAACAAATGTTCCACAATTACAGTATTCCACAAATATTCCATATGATTGTGGAATATTTGTGGACTGGAACTAGACCCCCTGAAATGGAATCTAGTTCATAGGACCACAATGGAAACAAGTCCCCAGGACTTGTGTTATCCTTTTAGCCTTAACGTACCTCATGACGTTTACCTATCTGACTAATTAAGTATTCAAACAAACAGCAGATCAAGCCAGCTTTGAATTATTTTTGACAGAACAGAAGCGGGACAGCCACTTAACACAAAGCACACACAAAGCAGTCACCAGGGCTGATTAAGCTTGATCCAGAACAGAGCAGTTAACTTCTCTTTTTTTTTTTTACACGTCAGAATCAGAATCAGGTTTATTGTCACATCACAGGTTTACAAGGTACAAAAGTGGGTGAAATTCGTTTTTGTACATCGTTCCCAGCGCAACGTTAATTTCCATAGAAAGAAGAGAGGGGGATGAAGAAGAGGGGTGGGGGGCAAGTGGGAAGGAGATCAAACAAGAGAACAGCAGAAGGCCAAACAAGTTATCTACATATTTACAAAGTACCTGAGATAATAAAAACTAAGGTGCCTGAGCATAGCAGCAATGTACGTATACTGTGCATGATATACTTATGACGTTAAGGTGCTTAGAGAAAAAAAAGTACAATAAAAAAAAAGACAAAAAAGTCAGTGCGTTATACATGGGATTAAGGTGCAAAAGGTCAGTGCGTGTCCACCTAGGGTGGACTGACCCTGGTATAATCCGCAAGTAGCTCCATGAGGGAGAGCAACAAAAAAGTCATTTGTACCTGGTGTAGTCCACAGGTATGTCCGAGGGGGGCTAAGTCCAAGTCCACGTCACTAGTCGAATGAAAATAAAATAATAATAAAACATAATAGCACAGCTTACTTTGCAGGGACACCCTTTTTGCTTGGGCCGGTTCCACAACAACTGAAACATATTAAACAAGTGCTGTACTGAATAGCCAGTGAGCTACCAGGGTAAGGTCCAACCAGAGCTACTTCGTTGAACAGAACACAAGTTCAAATTACACAACACTGTACAATACTGTGACACTAAGATCCCCCACAATGGACAGTGAAAGTTCAAGTTAAATCAGTCCTGAGTGCCTGCTGTGTGTCCTCCCCTTCTCGCTGGAGCATGCTTGAGGTGGTCTGCGGCATGCTGCCTTATGAGGTCCTCTGTGGCTTCTGGGTCGAATTTCATGACTGCATCTGCATAGTAGAAAAAGGCAATAAAAAATGTGCAAAGGCAACATGCTGTCCTAGTCCCTATCTGACATAATACACAGCTCGATTGAACTCCTGCCATCTGGTAGGAGGTTCAAGAGCTCAGGGGGAAGCACCAGCAGGTCATCCAACAGCTGCCCCAAACCATCAGAACCCTGAACCATGTATTGCCCCCAAAACCAACATCTTGAAAGATGGATTGCACTTTGAATGCATCAGCACTTTTTACCAATGTTGTCTGCTCTTTACTTTTTAATGTTTGCCTCTTTTTAATGTGCATCATGAGTTGAGGAGAATGGCATTTTGCTCCCCTGTTTGCCTAGTGTGTGTTGTGGAAGTGACAATAAAACTGATTGCGAGTCTCCATATTGACATGCAAAAATGCTTGTACATCCACAACTAGTTTAATACAAAGCCATCTCCCTTCTACACCTAACCACCAGTTATTTAAAATGTTATGATAGCAACGGTAACGGTAGACAGTTGGCATTGTATTTTTTTTATGTCAACCGGAAAGGACATGTTTTACCCAATTACATTTTGATTTTGTCCTTGGTCAACATGAAATATTGGCTTACCTTGTATTGCGCTGAAAGCCGCAGTCTTCTCTTTTTCCCCCTTCATGTTCAACTGTGCCATCAGACTGTTACTGAAGAGCCTTAAGAAAAACAAATTACATTTGATAATGTAGTAGGATTAGGATTTATTGTAAAACATGGTATAAACCCTTTATACTACTAATTTTCACTTAATGTTCAACCATTATGTCATTGACATGACATAACAGAGGATTCAGGTGTTAAGCTAAAAAAAAAAAAGGCAAATTAATGGAAACATGCAGTCAGGCGCTCATCTAGAAGAATTAACCAAATAAGTGTTCACACATTGAAAACCACAGCGCACCCAAACATCACACAGGGGTTAATTCATAGTGTATGTTGAAACATACCTGTCAAGAACTTTGTGGACACAGTCCTTAACGTCCTTCCCTCTATAACGGGAAAGTTGCAGCACCTGTTGGAATAAGTCCATGAAAACTTTCACTGACATATCCCAGAGGAACGTAAAAAGTGTGCGAGTGCATCTTATGCTGTTCATTACTTCCAGACTCTTGAAAAGCCTACCAGGGTATTAAAAGCTTGGACATCACTGAGGAGTTGCTCCTCTCTCTGGAAGTCCTCCATTCTCTCAACATGACTGGCCGCTGAAGAGGCAGGTTCTTTAGTGAATATTGATATGGTCAGGACTTTCTTCTGGTATACTGAAAAATAAGTAAGTGTACACAGAGACATGTTATAGACACCACCCTACAATGATACAAAACACTGATATAATTGAAGAGCAGTTTTTGTGTCCCGATAGGAGAGGAGACAGAGAGAACAGTAAAGGAAGAAAGGAGAGAATGGGCAGAAGAGAGAAGGGTTGCAAATTAAGTGTCCCCCAGTTTGTTGGGGGTCTTCATTGAAATAGCTCAGAACTTACCTTGTGCTGGCAATGGGAATGCCCATGTTGGCCTCTCAGTCACTGCATAGCACCTGTAATAAGAACAAAAGTACATTTTAGAAATTACAAAGTGATATTTTTGCATTAAAACTTTCCAAGACAGATGACTATACATTAGATGAGAAATAATAAATATGTCATATTGTAACAATTAGGGGTGCACGATACTACTTGCTGAATTGTAAAGGTTTTGATTACTTGGGGCCTTTGGACAACTCACCATGCCTGACCGTGTCCCTGGATCTGTCATGTCTGGACCTGACCGTGTTCCTCGACCCATCACTGCGGTGGGACCTGTCATCATGTCTGGACCTGACAGAGTGCCTCCGAGCTGTTGCTGTACCTGGAGTCGTGGCTGGTCCTGATGCTGTGCCGGTATCCGACACTGTGTCTGGAGCCATCACTGTGCCTGATGGCTGGAGCCATCACTAAAGACTTAATACTTGGACATAATACTACTACAACACCATGTCACACTGAAAAAGACTACCCCTACTGGTTGGTCTTAGATGTTGACAATCACACATCTCCTCTGATACACATAGTTCAACACATTGAGCCTGTAACTACTTACTCATTGCTTGTGAATTAGGTATGGTAATGATTTCTTTAGTATGCACAACATGTAACACCTTGTACTGACTGTACTTAAAATGTGTTGGTGCAATGGAGAAAGTGAATACTCACGGGGTGTGGACATTTCTCTGCTCCGAGGTGCTACACTTGCATGTCGGGAGCCTGGCATAAGAATGTTCTTAGATCGAAATACAAAAGGTGACTGCTTAAATGTGATTCATACTCACTGTGTGTAGACATCTCCCTGTGCCAAGACCCCTCAGCATGCTCCAACTCGACAGACATGGTGTCCACCACGACATCCACCAGGCCATCCAGGGCTTGATTTTCAGAGTCTGAAACATAAAGGACCCCCTGCCACTGCAGCTCACATAAAATGCCGTAACTCGGGGGCTTGCCCCCTACAAACAATCCCTCCACAAAACTAGGAACCAAACGCCGTTACAGCCCTCTTCTGTATACATGTGACCTACGGTCGCTTATCTCCCGATTAGGGAGTCTTACTGGTATTTCATAAATTGACATCAAAACTCAACAAGCATTGAGTAACGCATTGTTGTCCTGGCTGGACTGCAACTTCCTTGGTGCGATAGGAAAGGAGGGCACCTATACGGCTTATTAAAGCATTTGATTGTCATTTTTGACAATGGACTTATAAATTGATTATAGAAGAAAGTTACCCATAATGCTCCAAAACGTCATATAAAACATGAATGGTCTACAATGTGAGGCCCAGTTTCTGTTAACACATTTCATATTTAGAAGTTACTTGAGAAACATATGAACTCTACATCAGTCATCATCTTGTCTTTTAACAGGTTTCCTCTTCCCTTATCACCACATCCACATCCTCCTCTTCCTCCTCTGCTTGGCTGGTCAGGTTGTAGTTGTCACATTCACAAGCTTTAACTAGAAGTTATACAATTCAACTGTAAACATTGATTCAACTATTTGTACTTGAATTATTGAGTAAATGATCCAAAAACCTGCCTGAAGTCATCTTTATCTTGACTAACTGGGACGTCAGCCAGTCCTCCTGGGGGTCCTTTCTCATCTTGTAAGTTGTGTTTGTTTGGCATTTGGCCATCTAATGGTTCCCTTACCCCTGTCGATCCAATTATTAGGAATTGTACCCTCGGTCTCCTTTCCATCCTCCAACCACACATCCCTGGCATACATGACCTGAAAAAGACAGCACAAACATGTTAGTGCAATATCAGAAAATAAATTATGTGAACCATAGTCAATAAATCACCGGGCAAGTGGTCATGTTAGTAGAGGGCAAAGAACTAGAGGCGGCCGGATTGAAAATGCTACGATTCTCATTAGAAGCAACATGGAGGGATGAGAACAGAAATGACTACATTTGAGTATAAGCCCAGGTTAGAAGGTTAGACGATAAAGCAAGAGAGGTGGATAAAGCGAGAGGTGAGGTAGAGATGGTTTATCTGAGGCGGAGGGAGAAGGATGCTGCAACGCAAGACAAATAGCAAATTTAGGGTGTGCTGAGAGAGACAAGCAGGTGATGATCGAGGAAGGTGCAGCCATGACGGGAACTAGCTGAAAGAAAAATAAAATGTAACCTTTAATATTGCTGTTCCAGACCATGGCGAAAGGGTATGAGGACATAACCACCAACGTTTCTTGTGGGAGGCAAGCCACCTTGCGGAACAGATCCGTTTCACGCAGTAGTCCATCTTTCATCCTACCCTGACTTGGCTTCCATTTCCTTGCTTGTTCTTTCACTGAAGTCCTGATTGTTTTTCTGGATATATGATATGATTGACAGCCGCAGCAGTGCAGCCAGTCTCATCCCTGACATTGTTGTCTCCTATCAAGGGACCATAGATGACCCACCCCAATAGGGTCCTCACAGCATATGGTCGATCTGCCTGGCTGTTAACCACCTCCAAAAAGGTTCCAATAACTTTGAAGCATTTCTGCCAATCAGTAGGTCAACACCAGAGTCTATTTCTTGCAGTTTGATATGTTTCAAATAAGGCCATGGTGACAAGCCCTGTTGTTTTTGGAATATTGTGTTGTGAGACAGGCATGGTTTTATGAGTGAACACATTAGGGAGTTGTATGAAATCATTTTTGTCCAACTTGGCTATTTCCAAACCTGAGATATGGTGACTGGTCTCAGGCTTCACTTGGTTCATTGTGCGGAGAAGAATATTAGTTTTTTGTCCGGTAATGTTTAGCCTTCTCATTAAGTTTTCAGTGCAGAATGTGGATGTGCTTCCATGGTCCAAAAATGCATATGTTTGCAACACTGTCTCCCTGTGGCTCTTCACTTGAACGGGTACTATGGAGAAGATGGAGGTTTCATCACCGGCCCCAATATGACCACATGTGTGAGGTAAGACGACAGCATTGTTTCCTATTGATTTCTTTTCCGTTTCTTCCAGGGTTGAGCTCTAGGGGGTACGGGCGGGTACGGCGTACCCTTAGTTATGAGACTGTGGGGGCTGGGGGCTCGCGCGTGCTCAACATGCACTCACCGTCAGCGGCGGTCGTTAACACCTTAAAGTTTAAACAATAGCCTCTGAAGGTTAGCGCCGTCAGTGGCGACACATTCTCAATAGCGTCTACCTGGCTGCTTTGCATAACATTAGGCTACTGGAGAAAAGCCATGTACTTGAATTGAATGTGCACTGCAGAGTGTGAAGGGGATTGCTTAGCAGAGCACCCAGTTCTCTGAGACAAGACAAAGACAAGTTGTCTGATTATTTTAACTGCTTATCTGTGGGTGAGTCTATGTAAAGGGCTTTTATATAAAACTAAAAGGAAAATAAAATAATTGATTAATTGAAACAAAAATAAAAACAACAAATTAACAATGCAACAAAATAATAAGAAATATAAATACATTAATAATCACATGTTGAATACAGTATTAGTAAGTGGCTATGTGCACATGCCTGCGCACGTGACGTCATAAAATACAGTACCCTTAGTTCAAAAATCCACAGCTCACCACTGGTTTCTTCAATGTGGAGTATATCAGGATGGTTTTGTTCACACGTATCACAGGTTAAACGACTTGTGCAGTCTCTGCTTAAGTGTCCTCTTTTCAAACAGCCAAAAACAGACTCCCTTTTCCTTTAAGTAGTGCATCTTCTCTCTGTGTCTTCTCTATTTCATCTGTGGACACCGCTCCAATGTGTGACCACTTTTATTGCAGAAAAGACAATCATTATGATAGCTGATGAATACACTTCTTTCCACTCCATTTGACTGCACTGCCGTTTCTATGGGTGTTACTGTTGTGGCAAAACTGCTTCTTGGAATGTCTCTTGTGTCTCTTGGTTTGATGATGGTTGAGGTTTTGACAGTTGTAGTTTGCTTAGCATCTTGTATGTTTCCAAACAGTGGGTCAGACAGTATTTTTTACCTGTCTCTCTATGAATTGTACAAGGTCAGAAAGCTTAGCACGATGTCCATGCCTCTCCTGTAGCTTGCATGCCTTGTTCCTCCAGGTTTATCCGAGCTTGTATGGATGGCCTTTTGTATATTGTTCAAAGTAATGTAAGCAGTCACTGTAATCGTCAGTCTTTTTCTCCACTCCTCTCTCAAATGCCCTGATAAACATTTCATATTGCAATGGGTCACCATCATAAACTGGAATGTCTCTTGGTGGTAAAGTGGAATACAGATTTTGCTTAACCAGTAAAGCAGTTTTTTCATTCTGTCTTCGTAGCACATTACAAATATCACCTGCAGGGGGTGTAGTGTGAGTGACATGACCTTGAACATTCTTTTTCCCATGAAGCTGTACATTTTCAGTTTGCACATTTTGGTTTATTATATTTTCGGTTTGAACATTTTGCCTGGGGAGAGAGTATTGCATTAGAGGAGTCATGTAATGAGCTTTGGCAGATTTTTCATGAAGTGGTTGTTTTGGTCTCACAACCTGTGGCTGGGAGGGAGGCTTTGTGGTTTCCATTGTTTCCTTTTTAGGTAGGTAGGTATGTATTTGCATTTGGGTTGAATGGGGTTGTTTCCTTTGGAGCAGCAGCTCCTTTCTTTGAGTTTGTCCCACTTGACACTCTTGATGAGTTCCTTGGCCCATGGTTTCCAGTACATGGGCCTTTGCATTTGCTGCTTCCAGCTGAGTCTCCATTTCCAGTTGCTCCTTTTGCATTCTGAGTTGTCCCTGTTATGCTTCAATTTCATATTTTTGTGTAAGCCAGCCACCTGTTCCATGAGAGCAGCCTTTTCAGCCTGAGCTATGATGAGCAGATGAAGTTGAAGATAATTTTGATGGAGTGGATTTGTGTGTGGATTTTGATACATTTGATATACTGTCATGGGGTCCAATGTCATCAGAATGTACAGCACTCCACATTTCACTTTCAGCAGTGATCGGTGTTTGTGGCTCCTTTTCAACAGTGACATGTATTGGTAGTTCCTTCTGAATAATGACATGCATTTGCTGTTTCACCTCTGATAGCCACAGGTGTACATCCTGTACAAAACCTTCCAGAATATACATTTTTGGTTGAAACCATGAATTTTGCCTTGCAATTTCCTCCTCAGGTAATGGCAAAACCACCAATGATGAATGACTTTCCCTTGCTTCATCACACAGTTTGATTAATCTGAAGGTCACTGCAAATCAACAGCGAGACAAAATTAAACATATTACAAACATAAACAAACAGATAATACATATATTACAATATATTAAAAGCAGAAGTGATACTTAGGCGTCTTCCTTCTTGCGTGTATCATCATCAGATGTCCAGCTCAATGACGTGCAGCCACTCCCTCCCCCTACCTGAGATAATAAAAACTAAGGTGCCTGAGCATAGCAGCAATGTACGTATACTGTGCATGATATACTTATGACGTTAAGGTGCTTAGAGAAAAAGAGTACAATAAAAAAAAAGACAAAAAAGTCAGTGCGTTATACATGGGATTAAGGTGCAAAAGGTCAGTGCGTGTCCACCTAGGGTGGACTGACCCTGGTATAATCCGCAAGTAGCTCCATGAGGGAGAGCAACAAAAAAGTCATTTGTACCTGGTGTAGTCCACAGGTATGTCCGAGGGGGGCTAAGTCCAAGTCCACGTCACTAGTCGAATGAAAATAAAATAATAATAAAACATAATAGCACAGCTTACTTTGCAGGGACACCCTTTTTGCTTGGGCCGGTTCCACAACAACTGAAACATATTAAACAAGTGCTGTACTGAATAGCCAGTGAGCTACCAGGGTAAGGTCCAACCAGAGCTACTTCGTTGAACAGAACACAAGTTCAAATTACACAACACTGTACAATACTGTGACACTAAGATCCCCCACAATGGACAGTGAAAGTTCAAGTTAAATCAGTCCTGAGTGCCTGCTGTGTGTCCTCCCCTTCTCGCTGGAGCATGCTTGAGGTGGTCTGCGGCATGCTGCCTTATGAGGTCCTCTGTGGCTTCTGGGTCGAATTTCATGACTGCATCTGCATAGTAGAAAAAGGCAATAAAAAATGTGCAAAGGCAACATGCTGTCCTAGTCCCTATCTGACATAATACACAGCTCGATTGAACTCCTGCCATCTGGTAGGAGGTTCAAGAGCTCAGGGGGAAGCACCAGCAGGTCATCCAACAGCTGCCCCAAACCATCAGAACCCTGAACCATGTATTGCCCCCAAAACCAACATCTTGAAAGATGGATTGCACTTTGAATGCATCAGCACTTTTTACCAATGTTGTCTGCTCTTTACTTTTTAATGTTTGCCTCTTTTTAATGTGCATCATGAGTTGAGGAGAATGGCATTTTGCTCCCCTGTTTGCCTAGTGTGTGTTGTGGAAGTGACAATAAAACTGATTGCGAGTCTCCATATTGACATGCAAAAATGCTTGTACATCCACAACTAGTTTAATACAAAGCCATCTCCCTTCTACACCTAACCACCAGTTATTTAAAATGTTATGATAGCAACGGTAACGGTAGACAGTTGGCATTGTATTTTTTTTATGTCAACCGGAAAGGACATGTTTTACCCAATTACATTTTGATTTTGTCCTTGGTCAACATGAAATATTGGCTTACCTTGTATTGCGCTGAAAGCCGTAGTCTTCTCTTTTTCCCCCTTCATGTTCAACTGTGCCATCAGACTGTTACTGAAGAGCCTTAAGAAAAACAAATTACATTTGATAATGTAGTAGGATTAGGATTTATTGTAAAACATGGTATAAACCCTTTATACTACTAATTTTCACTTAATGTTCAACCATTATGTCATTGACATGACATAACAGAGGATTCAGGTGTTAAGCTAAAAAAAAAAAAGGCAAATTAATGGAAACATGCAGTCAGGCGCTCATCTAGAAGAATTAACCAAATAAGTGTTCACACATTGAAAACCACAGCGCACCCAAACATCACACAGGGGTTAATTCATAGTGTATGTTGAAACATACCTGTCAAGAACTTTGTGGACACAGTCCTTAACGTCCTTCCCTCTATAACGGGAAAGTTGCAGCACCTGTTGGAATAAGTCCATGAAAACTTTCACTGACATATCCCAGAGGAACGTAAAAAGTGTGCGAGTGCATCTTATGCTGTTCATTACTTCCAGACTCTTGAAAAGCCTACCAGGGTATTAAAAGCTTGGACATCACTGAGGAGTTGCTCCTCTCTCTGGAAGTCCTCCATTCTCTCAACATGACTGGCCGCTGAAGAGGCAGGTTCTTTAGTGAATATTGATATGGTCAGGACTTTCTTCTGGTATACTGAAAAATAAGTAAGTGTACACAGAGACATGTTATAGACACCACCCTACAATGATACAAAACACTGATATAATTGAAGAGCAGTTTTTGTGTCCCGATAGGAGAGGAGACAGAGAGAACAGTAAAGGAAGAAAGGAGAGAATGGGCAAAAGAGAGAAGGGTTGCAAATTAAGTGTCCCCCAGTTTGTTGGGGGTCTTCATTGAAATAGCTCAGAACTTACCTTGTGCTGGCAATGGGAATGCCCATGTTGGCCTCTCAGTCACTGCATAGCACCTGTAATAAGAACAAAAGTACATTTTAGAAATTACAAAGTGATATTTTTGCATTAAAACTTTCCAAGACAGATGACTATACATTAGATGAGAAATAATAAATATGTCATATTGTAACAATTAGGGGTGCACGATACTACTTGCTGAATTGTAAAGGTTTTGATTACTTGGGGCCTTTGGACAACTCACCATGCCTGACCGTGTCCCTGGATCTGTCATGTCTGGACCTGACCGTGTTCCTCGACCCATCACTGCGGTGGGACCTGTCATCATGTCTGGACCTGACAGAGTGCCTCCGAGCTGTTGCTGTACCTGGAGTCGTGGCTGGTCCTGATGCTGTGCCGGTATCCGACACTGTGTCTGGAGCCATCACTGTGCCTGATGGCTGGAGCCATCACTAAAGACTTAATACTTGGACATAATACTACTACAACACCATGTCACACTGAAAAAGACTACCCCTACTGGTTGGTCTTAGATGTTGACAATCACACATCTCCTCTGATACACATAGTTCAACACATTGAGCCTGTAACTACTTACTCATTGCTTGTGAATTAGGTATGGTAATGATTTCTTTAGTATGCACAACATGTAACACCTTGTACTGACTGTACTTAAAATGTGTTGGTGCAATGGAGAAAGTGAATACTCACGGGGTGTGGACATTTCTCTGCTCCGAGGTGCTACACTTGCATGTCGGGAGCCTGGAAAAGACAAAGAATGTTCTTAGATCGAAATACAAAAGGTGACTGCTTAAATGTGATTCATACTCACTGTGTGTAGACATCTCCCTGTGCCAAGACCCCTCAGCATGCTCCAACTCGACAGACATGGTGTCCACCACGACATCCACCAGGCCATCCAGGGCTTGATTTTCAGAGTCTGAAACATAAAGGACCCCCTGCCACTGCAGCTCACATAAAATGCCGTAACTCGGGGGCTTGCCCCCTACAAACAATCCCTCCACACAACTAGGAACCAATCGGCGTTACAGCCCTCTTCTGTATACATGTGACCTACGGTCGCTTATCTCCCGATTAGGGAGTCTTACTGGTATTTCATAAATTGACATCAAAACTCAACAAGCATTGAGTAACGCATTGTTGTCCTGGCTGGACTGCAACTTCCTTGGTGCGATAGGAAAGGAGGGCACCTATACGGCTTATTAAAGCATTTGATTGTCATTTTTGACAATGGACTTATAAATTGATTATAGAAGAAAGTTACCCATAATGCTCCAAAACGTCATATAAAACATGAATGGTCTACAATGTGAGGCCCAGTTTCTGTTAACACATTTCATATTTAGAAGTTACTTGAGAAACATATGAACTCTACATCAGTCATCATCTTGTCTTTTAACAGGTTTCCTCTTCCCTTATCACCACATCCACATCCTCCTCTTCCTCCTCTGCTTGGCTGGTCAGGTTGTAGTTGTCACATTCACAAGCTTTAACTAGAAGTTATACAATTCAACTGTAAACATTGATTCAACTATTTGTACTTGAATTATTGAGTAAATGATCCAAAAACCTGCCTGAAGTCATCTTTATCTTGACTAACTGGGACGTCAGCCAGTCCTCCTGGGGGTCCTTTCTCATCTTGTAAGTTGTGTTTGTTTGGCATTTGGCCATCTAATGGTTCCCTTACCCCTGTCGATCCAATTATTAGGAATTGTACCCTCTGTCTCCTTTCCATCCTCCAACCACACATCCCTGGCATACATGACCTGAAAAAGACAGCACAAACATGTTAGTGCAATATCAGAAAATAAATTATGTGAACCATAGTCAATAAATCACCGGGCAAGTGGTCATGTTAGTAGAGGGCAAAGAACTAGAGGCGGCCGGATTGAAAATGCTACGATTCTCATTAGAAGCAACATGGAGGGATGAGAACAGAAATGACTACATTTGAGTATAAGCCCAGGTTAGAAGGTTAGACGATAAAGCAAGAGAGGTGGATAAAGCGAGAGGTGAGGTAGAGATGGTTTATCTGAGGCGGAGGGAGAAGGATGCTGCAACGCAAGACAAATAGCAAATTTAGGGTGTGCTGAGAGAGACAAGCAGGTGATGATCGAGGAAGGTGCAGCCATGACGGGAACTAGCTGAAAGAAAAATAAAATGTAACCTTTAATATTGCTGTTCCAGACCATGGCGAAAGGGTATGAGGACATAACCACCAACGTTTCTTGTGGGAGGCAAGCCACCTTGCGGAACAGATCCGTTTCACGCAGTAGTCCATCTTTCATCCTACCCTGACTTGGCTTCCATTTCCTTGCTTGTTCTTTCACTGAAGTCCTGATTGTTTTTCTGGATATATGATATGATTGACAGCCGCAGCAGTGCAGCCAGTCTCATCCCTGACATTGTTGTCTCCTATCAAGGGACCATAGATGACCCACCCCAATAGGGTCCTCACAGCATATGGTCGATCTGCCTGGCTGTTAACCACCTCCAAAAAGGTTCCAATAACTTTGAAGCATTTCTGCCAATCAGTAGGTCAACACCAGAGTCTATTTCTTGCAGTTTGATATGTTTCAAATAAGGCCATGGTGACAAGCCCTGTTGTTTTTGGAATATTGTGTTGTGAGACAGGCATGGTTTTATGAGTGAACACATTAGGGAGTTGTATGAAATCATTTTTGTCCAACTTGGCTATTTCCAAACCTGAGATATGGTGACTGGTCTCAGGCTTCACTTGGTTCATTGTGCGGAGAAGAATATTAGTTTTTTGTCCGGTAATGTTTAGCCTTCTCATTAAGTTTTCAGTGCAGAATGTGGATGTGCTTCCATGGTCCAAAAATGCATATGTTTGCAACACTGTCTCCCTGTGGCTCTTCACTTGAACGGGTACTATGGAGAAGATGGAGGTTTCATCACCGGCCCCAATATGACCACATGTGTGAGGTAAGACGACAGCATTGTTTCCTATTGATTTCTTTTCCGTTTCTTCCAGGGTTGAGCTCTAGGGGGTACGGGCGGGTACGGCGTACCCTTAGTTATGAGACTGTGGGGGCTGGGGGCTCGCGCGTGCTCAACATGCACTCACCGTCAGCGGCGGTCGTTAACACCTTAAAGTTTAAACAATAGCCTCTGAAGGTTAGCGCCGTCAGTGGCGACACATTCTCAATAGCGTCTACCTGGCTGCTTTGCATAACATTAGGCTACTGGAGAAAAGCCATGTACTTGAATTGAATGTGCACTGCAGAGTGTGAAGGGGATTGCTTAGCAGAGCACCCAGTTCTCTGAGACAAGACAAAGACAAGTTGTCTGATTATTTTAACTGCTTATCTGTGGGTGAGTCTATGTAAAGGGCTTTTATATAAAACTAAAAGGAAAATAAAATAATTGATTAATTGAAACAAAAATAAAAACAACAAATTAACAATGCAACAAAATAATAAGAAATATAAATACATTAATAATCACATGTTGAATACAGTATTAGTAAGTGGCTATGTGCACATGCCTGCGCACGTGACGTCATAAAATACAGTACCCTTAGTTCAAAAATCCACAGCTCACCACTGGTTTCTTCAATGTGGAGTATATCAGGATGGTTTTGTTCACACGTATCACAGGTTAAACGACTTGTGCAGTCTCTGCTTAAGTGTCCTCTTTTCAAACAGCCAAAAACAGACTCCCTTTTCCTTTAAGTAGTGCATCTTCTCTCTGTGTCTTCTCTATTTCATCTGTGGACACCGCTCCAATGTGTGACCACTTTTATTGCAGAAAAGACAATCATTATGATAGCTGATGAATACACTTCTTTCCACTCCATTTGACTGCACTGCCGTTTCTATGGGTGTTACTGTTGTGGCAAAACTGCTTCTTGGAATGTCTCTTGTGTCTCTTGGTTTGATGATGGTTGAGGTTTTGACAGTTGTAGTTTGCTTAGCATCTTGTATGTTTCCAAACAGTGGGTCAGACAGTATTTTTTACCTGTCTCTCTATGAATTGTACAAGGTCAGAAAGCTTAGCACGATGTCCATGCCTCTCCTGTAGCTTGCATGCCTTGTTCCTCCAGGTTTATCCGAGCTTGTATGGATGGCCTTTTGTATATTGTTCAAAGTAATGTAAGCAGTCACTGTAATCGTCAGTCTTTTTCTCCACTCCTCTCTCAAATGCCCTGATAAACATTTCATATTGCAATGGGTCACCATCATAAACTGGAATGTCTCTTGGTGGTAAAGTGGAATACAGATTTTGCTTAACCAGTAAAGCAGTTTTTTCATTCTGTCTTCGTAGCACATTACAAATATCACCTGCAGGGGGTGTAGTGTGAGTGACATGACCTTGAACATTCTTTTTCCCATGAAGCTGTACATTTTCAGTTTGCACATTTTGGTTTATTATATTTTCGGTTTGAACATTTTGCCTGGGGAGAGAGTATTGCATTAGAGGAGTCATGTAATGAGCTTTGGCAGATTTTTCATGAAGTGGTTGTTTTGGTCTCACAACCTGTGGCTGGGAGGGAGGCTTTGTGGTTTCCATTGTTTCCTTTTTAGGTAGGTAGGTATGTATTTGCATTTGGGTTGAATGGGGTTGTTTCCTTTGGAGCAGCAGCTCCTTTCTTTGAGTTTGTCCCACTTGACACTCTTGATGAGTTCCTTGGCCCATGGTTTCCAGTACATGGGCCTTTGCATTTGCTGCTTCCAGCTGAGTCTCCATTTCCAGTTGCTCCTTTTGCATTCTGAGTTGTCCCTGTTATGCTTCAATTTCATATTTTTGTGTAAGCCAGCCACCTGTTCCATGAGAGCAGCCTTTTCAGCCTGAGCTATGATGAGCAGATGAAGTTGAAGATAATTTTGATGGAGTGGATTTGTGTGTGGATTTTGATACATTTGATATACTGTCATGGGGTCCAATGTCATCAGAATGTACAGCACTCCACATTTCACTTTCAGCAGTGATCGGTGTTTGTGGCTCCTTTTCAACAGTGACATGTATTGGTAGTTCCTTCTGAATTATGACATGCATTTGCTGTTTCACCTCTGATAGCCACAGGTGTACATCCTGTACAAAACCTTCCAGAATATACATTTTTGGTTGAAACCATGAATTTTGCCTTGCAATTTCCTCCTCAGGTAATGGCAAAACCACCAATGATGAATGACTTTCCCTTGCTTCATCACACAGTTTGATTAATCTGAAGGTCACTGCAAATCAACAGCGAGACAAAATTAAACATATTACAAACATAAACAAACAGATAATACATATATTACAATATATTAAAAGCAGAAGTGATACTTAGGCGTCTTCCTTCTTGCGTGTATCATCATCAGATGTCCAGCTCAATGACGTGCAGCCACTCCCTCCCCCTACCTGAGATAATAAAAACTAAGGTGCCTGAGCATAGCAGCAATGTACGTATACTGTGCATGATATACTTATGACGTTAAGGTGCTTAGAGAAAAAGAGTACAATAAAAAAAAAGACAAAAAAGTCAGTGCGTTATACATGGGATTAAGGTGCAAAAGGTCAGTGCGTGTCCACCTAGGGTGGACTGACCCTGGTATAATCCGCAAGTAGCTCCATGAGGGAGAGCAACAAAAAAGTCATTTGTACCTGGTGTAGTCCACAGGTATGTCCGAGGGGGGCTAAGTCCAAGTCCACGTCACTAGTCGAATGAAAATAAAATAATAATAAAACATAATAGCACAGCTTACTTTGCAGGGACACCCTTTTTGCTTGGGCCGGTTCCACAACAACTGAAACATATTAAACAAGTGCTGTACTGAATAGCCAGTGAGCTACCAGGGTAAGGTCCAACCAGAGCTACTTCGTTGAACAGAACACAAGTTCAAATTACACAACACTGTACAATACTGTGACACTAAGATCCCCCACAATGGACAGTGAAAGTTCAAGTTAAATCAGTCCTGAGTGCCTGCTGTGTGTCCTCCCCTTCTCGCTGGAGCATGCTTGAGGTGGTCTGCGGCATGCTGCCTTATGAGGTCCTCTGTGGCTTCTGGGTCGAATTTCATGACTGCATCTGCATAGTAGAAAAAGGCAATAAAAAATGTGCAAAGGCAACATGCTGTCCTAGTCCCTATCTGACATAATACACAGCTCGATTGAACTCCTGCCATCTGGTAGGAGGTTCAAGAGCTCAGGGGGAAGCACCAGCAGGTCATCCAACAGCTGCCCCAAACCATCAGAACCCTGAACCATGTATTGCCCCCAAAACCAACATCTTGAAAGATGGATTGCACTTTGAATGCATCAGCACTTTTTACCAATGTTGTCTGCTCTTTACTTTTTAATGTTTGCCTCTTTTTAATGTGCATCATGAGTTGAGGAGAATGGCATTTTGCTCCCCTGTTTGCCTAGTGTGTGTTGTGGAAGTGACAATAAAACTGATTGCGAGTCTCCATATTGACATGCAAAAATGCTTGTACATCCACAACTAGTTTAATACAAAGCCATCTCCCTTCTACACCTAACCACCAGTTATTTAAAATGTTATGATAGCAACGGTAACGGTAGACAGTTGGCATTGTATTTTTTTTATGTCAACCGGAAAGGACATGTTTTACCCAATTACATTTTGATTTTGTCCTTGGTCAACATGAAATATTGGCTTACCTTGTATTGCGCTGAAAGCCGTAGTCTTCTCTTTTTCCCCCTTCATGTTCAACTGTGCCATCAGACTGTTACTGAAGAGCCTTAAGAAAAACAAATTACATTTGATAATGTAGTAGGATTAGGATTTATTGTAAAACATGGTATAAACCCTTTATACTACTAATTTTCACTTAATGTTCAACCATTATGTCATTGACATGACATAACAGAGGATTCAGGTGTTAAGCTAAAAAAAAAAAGGCAAATTAATGGAAACATGCAGTCAGGCGCTCATCTAGAAGAATTAACCAAATAAGTGTTCACACATTGAAAACCACAGCGCACCCAAACATCACACAGGGGTTAATTCATAGTGTATGTTGAAACATACCTGTCAAGAACTTTGTGGACACAGTCCTTAACGTCCTTCCCTCTATAACGGGAAAGTTGCAGCACCTGTTGGAATAAGTCCATGAAAACTTTCACTGACATATCCCAGAGGAACGTAAAAAGTGTGCGAGTGCATCTTATGCTGTTCATTACTTACAGACTCTTGAAAAGCCTACCAGGGTATTAAAAGCTTGGACATCACTGAGGAGTTGGCCTCTCAGTCACTGCATAGCACCTGTAATAAGAACAAAAGTACATTTTAGAAATTACAAAGTGATATTTTTGCATTAAAACTTTCCAAGACAGATGACTATACATTAGATGAGAAATAATAAATATGTCATATTGTAACAATTAGGGGTGCACGATACTACTTGCTGAATTGTAAAGGTTTTGATTACTTGGGGCCTTTGGACAACTCACCATGCCTGACCGTGTCCCTGGATCTGTCATGTCTGGACCTGACCGTGTTCCTCGACCCATCACTGCGGTGGGACCTGTCATCATGTCTGGACCTGACAGAGTGCCTCCGAGCTGTTGCTGTACCTGGAGTCGTGGCTGGTCCTGATGCTGTGCCGGTATCCGACACTGTGTCTGGAGCCATCACTGTGCCTGATGGCTGGAGCCATCACTAAAGACTTAATACTTGGACATAATACTACTACAACACCATGTCACACTGAAAAAGACTACCCCTACTGGTTGGTCTTAGATGTTGACAATCACACATCTCCTCTGATACACATAGTTCAACACATTGAGCCTGTAACTACTTACTCATTGCTTGTGAATTAGGTATGGTAATGATTTCTTTAGTATGCACAACATGTAACACCTTGTACTGACTGTACTTAAAATGTGTTGGTGCAATGGAGAAAGTGAATACTCACGGGGTGTGGACATTTCTCTGCTCCGAGGTGCTACACTTGCATGTCGGGAGCCTGGAAAAGACAAAGAATGTTCTTAGATCGAAATACAAAAGGTGACTGCTTAAATGTGATTCATACTCACTGTTTGTAGACATCTCCCTGTGCCAAGACCCCTCAGCATGCTCCAACTCGACAGACATGGTGTCCACCACGACATCCACCAGGCCATCCAGGGCTTGATTTTCAGAGTCTGAAACATAAAGGACCCCCTGCCACTGCAGCTCACATAAAATGCCGTAACTCGGGGGCTTGCCCCCTACAAACAATCCCTCCACACAACTAGGAACCAATCGGCGTTACAGCCCTCTTCTGTATACATGTGACCTACGGTCGCTTATCTCCCGATTAGGGAGTCTTACTGGTATTTCATAAATTGACATCAAAACTCAACAAGCATTGAGTAACGCATTGTTGTCCTGGCTGGACTGCAACTTCCTTGGTGCGATAGGAAAGGAGGGCACCTATACGGCTTATTAAAGCATTTGATTGTCATTTTTGACAATGGACTTATAAATTGATTATAGAAGAAAGTTACCCATAATGCTCCAAAACGTCATATAAAACATGAATGGTCTACAATGTGAGGCCCAGTTTCTGTTAACACATTTCATATTTAGAAGTTACTTGAGAAACATATGAACTCTACATCAGTCATCATCTTGTCTTTTAACAGGTTTCCTCTTCCCTTATCACCACATCCACATCCTCCTCTTCCTCCTCTGCTTGGCTGGTCAGGTTGTAGTTGTCACATTCACAAGCTTTAACTAGAAGTTATACAATTCAACTGTAAACATTGATTCAACTATTTGTACTTGAATTATTGAGTAAATGATCCAAAAACCTGCCTGAAGTCATCTTTATCTTGACTAACTGGGACGTCAGCCAGTCCTCCTGGGGGTCCTTTCTCATCTTGTAAGTTGTGTTTGTTTGGCATTTGGCCATCTAATGGTTCCCTTACCCCTGTCGATCCAATTATTAGGAATTGTACCCTCTGTCTCCTTTCCATCCTCCAACCACACATCCCTGGCATACATGACCTGAAAAAGACAGCACAAACATGTTAGTGCAATATCAGAAAATAAATTATGTGAACCATAGTCAATAAATCACCGGGCAAGTGGTCATGTTAGTAGAGGGCAAAGAACTAGAGGCGGCCGGATTGAAAATGCTACGATTCTCATTAGAAGCAACATGGAGGGATGAGAACAGAAATGACTACATTTGAGTATAAGCCCAGGTTAGAAGGTTAGACGATAAAGCAAGAGAGGTGGATAAAGCGAGAGGTGAGGTAGAGATGGTTTATCTGAGGCGGAGGGAGAAGGATGCTGAAACGCAAGACAAATAGCAAATTTAGGGTGTGCTGAGAGAGACAAGCAGGTGATGATCGAGGAAGGTGCAGCCATGACGGGAACTAGCTGAAAGAAAAATAAAATGTAACCTTTAATATTGCTGTTCCAGACCATGGCGAAAGGGTATGAGGACATAACCACCAACGTTTCTTGTGGGAGGCAAGCCACCTTGCGGAACAGATCCGTTTCACGCAGTAGTCCATCTTTCATCCTACCCTGACTTGGCTTCCATTTCCTTGCTTGTTCTTTCACTGAAGTCCTGATTGTTTTTCTGGATATATGATATGATTGACAGCCGCAGCAGTGCAGCCAGTCTCATCCCTGACATTGTTGTCTCCTATCAAGGGACCATAGATGACCCACCCCAATAGGGTCCTCACAGCATATGGTCGATCTGCCTGGCTGTTAACCACCTCCAAAAAGGTTCCAATAACTTTGAAGCATTTCTGCCAATCAGTAGGTCAACACCAGAGTCTATTTCTTGCAGTTTGATATGTTTCAAATAAGGCCATGGTGACAAGCCCTGTTGTTTTTGGAATATTGTGTTGTGAGACAGGCATGGTTTTATGAGTGAACACATTAGGGAGTTGTATGAAATCATTTTTGTCCAACTTGGCTATTTCCAAACCTGAGATATGGTGACTGGTCTCAGGCTTCACTTGGTTCATTGTGCGGAGAAGAATATTAGTTTTTTGTCCGGTAATGTTTAGCCTTCTCATTAAGTTTTCAGTGCAGAATGTGGATGTGCTTCCATGGTCCAAAAATGCATATGTTTGCAACACTGTCTCCCTGTGGCTCTTCACTTGAACGGGTACTATGGAGAAGATGGAGGTTTCATCACCGGCCCCAATATGACCACATGTGTGAGGTAAGACGACAACATTGTTTCCTATTGATTTCTTTTCCGTTTCTTCCAGGGTTGAGCTCTAGGGGGTACGGGCGGGTACGGCGTACCCTTAGTTATGAGACTGTGGGGGCTGGGGGCTCGCGCGTGCTCAACATGCACTCACCGTCAGCGGCGGTCGTTAACACCTTAAAGTTTAAACAATAGCCTCTGAAGGTTAGCGCCGTCAGTGGCGACACATTCTCAATAGCGTCTACCTGGCTGCTTTGCATAACATTAGGCTACTGGAGAAAAGCCATGTACTTGAATTGAATGTGCACTGCAGAGTGTGAAGGGGATTGCTTAGCAGAGCACCCAGTTCTCTGAGACAAGACAAAGACAAGTTGTCTGATTATTTTAACTGCTTATCTGTGGGTGAGTCTATGTAAAGGGCTTTTATATAAAACTAAAAGGAAAATAAAATAATTGATTAATTGAAACAAAAATAAAAACAACAAATTAACAATGCAACAAAATAATAAGAAATATAAATACATTAATAATCACATGTTGAATACAGTATTAGTAAGTGGCTATGTGCACATGCCTGCGCACGTGACGTCATAAAATACAGTACCCTTAGTTCAAAAATCCACAGCTCACCACTGGTTTCTTCAATGTGGAGTATATCAGGATGGTTTTGTTCACACGTATCACAGGTTAAACGACTTGTGCAGTCTCTGCTTAAGTGTCCTCTTTTCAAACAGCCAAAAACAGACTCCCTTTTCCTTTAAGTAGTGCATCTTCTCTCTGTGTCTTCTCTATTTCATCTGTGGACACCGCTCCAATGTGTGACCACTTTTATTGCAGAAAAGACAATCATTATGATAGCTGATGAATACACTTCTTTCCACTCCATTTGACTGCACTGCCGTTTCTATGGGTGTTACTGTTGTGGCAAAACTGCTTCTTGGAATGTCTCTTGTGTCTCTTGGTTTGATGATGGTTGAGGTTTTGACAGTTGTAGTTTGCTTAGCATCTTGTATGTTTCCAAACAGTGGGTCAGACAGTATTTTTTACCTGTCTCTCTATGAATTGTACAAGGTCAGAAAGCTTAGCACGATGTCCATGCCTCTCCTGTAGCTTGCATGCCTTGTTCCTCCAGGTTTATCCGAGCTTGTATGGATGGCCTTTTGTATATTGTTCAAAGTAATGTAAGCAGTCACTGTAATCGTCAGTCTTTTTCTCCACTCCTCTCTCAAATGCCCTGATAAACATTTCATATTGCAATGGGTCACCATCATAAACTGGAATGTCTCTTGGTGGTAAAGTGGAATACAGATTTTGCTTAACCAGTAAAGCAGTTTTTTCATTCTGTCTTCGTAGCACATTACAAATATCACCTGCAGGGGGTGTAGTGTGAGTGACATGACCTTGAACATTCTTTTTCCCATGAAGCTGTACATTTTCAGTTTGCACATTTTGGTTTATTATATTTTCGGTTTGAACATTTTGCCTGGGGAGAGAGTATTGCATTAGAGGAGTCATGTAATGAGCTTTGGCAGATTTTTCATGAAGTGGTTGTTTTGGTCTCACAACCTGTGGCTGGGAGGGAGGCTTTGTGGTTTCCATTGTTTCCTTTTTAGGTAGGTAGGTATGTATTTGCATTTGGGTTGAATGGGGTTGTTTCCTTTGGAGCAGCAGCTCCTTTCTTTGAGTTTGTCCCACTTGACACTCTTGATGAGTTCCTTGGCCCATGGTTTCCAGTACATGGGCCTTTGCATTTGCTGCTTCCAGCTGAGTCTCCATTTCCAGTTGCTCCTTTTGCATTCTGAGTTGTCCCTGTTATGCTTCAATTTCATATTTTTGTGTAAGCCAGCCACCTGTTCCATGAGAGCAGCCTTTTCAGCCTGAGCTATGATGAGCAGATGAAGTTGAAGATAATTTTGATGGAGTGGATTTGTGTGTGGATTTTGATACATTTGATATACTGTCATGGGGTCCAATGTCATCAGAATGTACAGCACTCCACATTTCACTTTCAGCAGTGATCGGTGTTTGTGGCTCCTTTTCAACAGTGACATGTATTGGTAGTTCCTTCTGAATAATGACATGCATTTGCTGTTTCACCTCTGATAGCCACAGGTGTACATCCTGTACAAAACCTTCCAGAATATACATTTTTGGTTGAAACCATGAATTTTGCCTTGCAATTTCCTCCTCAGGTAATGGCAAAACCACCAATGATGAATGACTTTCCCTTGCTTCATCACACAGTTTGATTAATCTGAAGGTCACTGCAAATCAACAGCGAGACAAAATTAAACATATTACAAACATAAACAAACAGATAATACATATATTACAATATATTAAAAGCAGAAGTGATACTTAGGCGTCTTCCTTCTTGCGTGTATCATCATCAGATGTCCAGCTCAATGACGTGCAGCCACTCCCTCCCCCTACCTGAGATAATAAAAACTAAGGTGCCTGAGCATAGCAGCAATGTACGTATACTGTGCATGATATACTTATGACGTTAAGGTGCTTAGAGAAAAAGAGTACAATAAAAAAAAAGACAAAAAAGTCAGTGCGTTATACATGGGATTAAGGTGCAAAAGGTCAGTGCGTGTCCACCTAGGGTGGACTGACCCTGGTATAATCCGCAAGTAGCTCCATGAGGGAGAGCAACAAAAAAGTCATTTGTACCTGGTGTAGTCCACAGGTATGTCCGAGGGGGGCTAAGTCCAAGTCCACGTCACTAGTCGAATGAAAATAAAATAATAATAAAACATAATAGCACAGCTTACTTTGCAGGGACACCCTTTTTGCTTGGGCCGGTTCCACAACAACTGAAACATATTAAACAAGTGCTGTACTGAATAGCCAGTGAGCTACCAGGGTAAGGTCCAACCAGAGCTACTTCGTTGAACAGAACACAAGTTCAAATTACACAACACTGTACAATACTGTGACACTAAGATCCCCCACAATGGACAGTGAAAGTTCAAGTTAAATCAGTCCTGAGTGCCTGCTGTGTGTCCTCCCCTTCTCGCTGGAGCATGCTTGAGGTGGTCTGCGGCATGCTGCCTTATGAGGTCCTCTGTGGCTTCTGGGTCGAATTTCATGACTGCATCTGCATAGTAGAAAAAGGCAATAAAAAATGTGCAAAGGCAACATGCTGTCCTAGTCCCTATCTGACATAATACACAGCTCGATTGAACTCCTGCCATCTGGTAGGAGGTTCAAGAGCTCAGGGGGAAGCACCAGCAGGTCATCCAACAGCTGCCCCAAACCATCAGAACCCTGAACCATGTATTGCCCCCAAAACCAACATCTTGAAAGATGGATTGCACTTTGAATGCATCAGCACTTTTTACCAATGTTGTCTGCTCTTTACTTTTTAATGTTTGCCTCTTTTTAATGTGCATCATGAGTTGAGGAGAATGGCATTTTGCTCCCCTGTTTGCCTAGTGTGTGTTGTGGAAGTGACAATAAAACTGATTGCGAGTCTCCATATTGACATGCAAAAATGCTTGTACATCCACAACTAGTTTAATACAAAGCCATCTCCCTTCTACACCTAACCACCAGTTATTTAAAATGTTATGATAGCAACGGTAACGGTAGACAGTTGGCATTGTATTTTTTTTATGTCAACCGGAAAGGACATGTTTTACCCAATTACATTTTGATTTTGTCCTTGGTCAACATGAAATATTGGCTTACCTTGTATTGCGCTGAAAGCCGTAGTCTTCTCTTTTTCCCCCTTCATGTTCAACTGTGCCATCAGACTGTTACTGAAGAGCCTTAAGAAAAACAAATTACATTTGATAATGTAGTAGGATTAGGATTTATTGTAAAACATGGTATAAACCCTTTATACTACTAATTTTCACTTAATGTTCAACCATTATGTCATTGACATGACATAACAGAGGATTCAGGTGTTAAGCTAAAAAAAAAAAAGGCAAATTAATGGAAACATGCAGTCAGGCGCTCATCTAGAAGAATTAACCAAATAAGTGTTCACACATTGAAAACCACAGCGCACCCAAACATCACACAGGGGTTAATTCATAGTGTATGTTGAAACATACCTGTCAAGAACTTTGTGGACACAGTCCTTAACGTCCTTCCCTCTATAACGGGAAAGTTGCAGCACCTGTTGGAATAAGTCCATGAAAACTTTCACTGACATATCCCAGAGGAACGTAAAAAGTGTGCGAGTGCATCTTATGCTGTTCATTACTTCCAGACTCTTGAAAAGCCTACCAGGGTATTAAAAGCTTGGACATCACTGAGGAGTTGCTCCTCTCTCTGGAAGTCCTCCATTCTCTCAACATGACTGGCCGCTGAAGAGGCAGGTTCTTTAGTGAATATTGATATGGTCAGGACTTTCTTCTGGTATACTGAAAAATAAGTAAGTGTACACAGAGACATGTTATAGACACCACCCTACAATGATACAAAACACTGATATAATTGAAGAGCAGTTTTTGTGTCCCGATAGGAGAGGAGACAGAGAGAACAGTAAAGGAAGAAAGGAGAGAATGGGCAGAAGAGAGAAGGGTTGCAAATTAAGTGTCCCCCAGTTTGTTGGGGGTCTTCATTGAAATAGCTCAGAACTTACCTTGTGCTGGCAATGGGAATGCCCATGTTGGCCTCTCAGTCACTGCATAGCACCTGTAATAAGAACAAAAGTACATTTTAGAAATTACAAAGTGATATTTTTGCATTAAAACTTTCCAAGACAGATGACTATACATTAGATGAGAAATAATAAATATGTCATATTGTAACAATTAGGGGTGCACGATACTACTTGCTGAATTGTAAAGGTTTTGATTACTTGGGGCCTTTGGACAACTCACCATGCCTGACCGTGTCCCTGGATCTGTCATGTCTGGACCTGACCGTGTTCCTCGACCCATCACTGCGGTGGGACCTGTCATCATGTCTGGACCTGACAGAGTGCCTCCGAGCTGTTGCTGTACCTGGAGTCGTGGCTGGTCCTGATGCTGTGCCGGTATCCGACACTGTGTCTGGAGCCATCACTGTGCCTGATGGCTGGAGCCATCACTAAAGACTTAATACTTGGACATAATACTACTACAACACCATGTCACACTGAAAAAGACTACCCCTACTGGTTGGTCTTAGATGTTGACAATCACACATCTCCTCTGATACACATAGTTCAACACATTGAGCCTGTAACTACTTACTCATTGCTTGTGAATTAGGTATGGTAAT
The DNA here is from genome assembly GCF_963454915.1 of Gymnoscopelus microlampas. NCBI lineage: Eukaryota > Metazoa > Chordata > Actinopteri > Myctophiformes > Myctophidae > Gymnoscopelus > Gymnoscopelus microlampas. The sequence goes on along the minus strand of NC_139949.1, from coordinate 38,585,754 downwards.
GATTTCTTTAGTATGCACAACATGTAACACCTTGTACTGACTGTACTTAAAATGTGTTGGTGCAATGGAGAAAGTGAATACTCACGGGGTGTGGACATTTCTCTGCTCCGAGGTGCTACACTTGCATGTCGGGAGCCTGGAAAAGACAAAGAATGTTCTTAGATCGAAATACAAAAGGTGACTGCTTAAATGTGATTCATACTCACTGTGTGTAGACATCTCCCTGTGCCAAGACCCCTCAGCATGCTCCAACTCGACAGACATGGTGTCCACCACGACATCCACCAGGCCATCCAGGGCTTGATTTTCAGAGTCTGAAACATAAAGGACCCCCTGCCACTGCAGCTCACATAAAATGCCGTAACTCGGGGGCTTGCCCCCTACAAACAATCCCTCCACACAACTAGGAACCAATCGGCGTTACAGCCCTCTTCTGTATACATGTGACCTACGGTCGCTTATCTCCCGATTAGGGAGTCTTACTGGTATTTCATAAATTGACATCAAAACTCAACAAGCATTGAGTAACGCATTGTTGTCCTGGCTGGACTGCAACTTCCTTGGTGCGATAGGAAAGGAGGGCACCTATACGGCTTATTAAAGCATTTGATTGTCATTTTTGACAATGGACTTATAAATTGATTATAGAAGAAAGTTACCCATAATGCTCCAAAACGTCATATAAAACATGAATGGTCTACAATGTGAGGCCCAGTTTCTGTTAACACATTTCATATTTAGAAGTTACTTGAGAAACATATGAACTCTACATCAGTCATCATCTTGTCTTTTAACAGGTTTCCTCTTCCCTTATCACCACATCCACATCCTCCTCTTCCTCCTCTGCTTGGCTGGTCAGGTTGTAGTTGTCACATTCACAAGCTTTAACTAGAAGTTATACAATTCAACTGTAAACATTGATTCAACTATTTGTACTTGAATTATTGAGTAAATGATCCAAAAACCTGCCTGAAGTCATCTTTATCTTGACTAACTGGGACGTCAGCCAGTCCTCCTGGGGGTCCTTTCTCATCTTGTAAGTTGTGTTTGTTTGGCATTTGGCCATCTAATGGTTCCCTTACCCCTGTCGATCCAATTATTAGGAATTGTACCCTCTGTCTCCTTTCCATCCTCCAACCACACATCCCTGGCATACATGACCTGAAAAAGACAGCACAAACATGTTAGTGCAATATCAGAAAATACATTATGTGAACCATAGTCAATAAATCACCGGGCAAGTGGTCATGTTAGTAGAGGGCAAAGAACTAGAGGCGGCCGGATTGAAAATGCTACGATTCTCATTAGAAGCAACATGGAGGGATGAGAACAGAAATGACTACATTTGAGTATAAGCCCAGGTTAGAAGGTTAGACGATAAAGCAAGAGAGGTGGATAAAGCGAGAGGTGAGGTAGAGATGGTTTATCTGAGGCGGAGGGAGAAGGATGCTGAAACGCAAGACAAATAGCAAATTTAGGGTGTGCTGAGAGAGACAAGCAGGTGATGATCGAGGAAGGTGCAGCCATGACGGGAACTAGCTGAAAGAAAAATAAAATGTAACCTTTAATATTGCTGTTCCAGACCATGGCGAAAGGGTATGAGGACATAACCACCAACGTTTCTTGTGGGAGGCAAGCCACCTTGCGGAACAGATCCGTTTCACGCAGTAGTCCATCTTTCATCCTACCCTGACTTGGCTTCCATTTCCTTGCTTGTTCTTTCACTGAAGTCCTGATTGTTTTTCTGGATATATGATATGATTGACAGCCGCAGCAGTGCAGCCAGTCTCATCCCTGACATTGTTGTCTCCTATCAAGGGACCATAGATGACCCACCCCAATAGGGTCCTCACAGCATATGGTCGATCTGCCTGGCTGTTAACCACCTCCAAAAAGGTTCCAATAACTTTGAAGCATTTCTGCCAATCAGTAGGTCAACACCAGAGTCTATTTCTTGCAGTTTGATATGTTTCAAATAAGGCCATGGTGACAAGCCCTGTTGTTTTTGGAATATTGTGTTGTGAGACAGGCATGGTTTTATGAGTGAACACATTAGGGAGTTGTATGAAATCATTTTTGTCCAACTTGGCTATTTCCAAACCTGAGATATGGTGACTGGTCTCAGGCTTCACTTGGTTCATTGTGCGGAGAAGAATATTAGTTTTTTGTCCGGTAATGTTTAGCCTTCTCATTAAGTTTTCAGTGCAGAATGTGGATGTGCTTCCATGGTCCAAAAATGCATATGTTTGCAACACTGTCTCCCTGTGGCTCTTCACTTGAACGGGTACTATGGAGAAGATGGAGGTTTCATCACCGGCCCCAATATGACCACATGTGTGAGGTAAGACGACAGCATTGTTTCCTATTGATTTCTTTTCAGTTTCTTCCAGGGTTGAGCTCTAGGGGGTACGGGCGGGTACGGCGTACCCTTAGTTATGAGACTGTGGGGGCTGGGGGCTCGCGCGTGCTCAACATGCACTCACCGTCAGCGGCGGTCGTTAACACCTTAAAGTTTAAACAATAGCCTCTGAAGGTTAGCGCCGTCAGTGGCGACACATTCTCAATAGCGTCTACCTGGCTGCTTTGCATAACATTAGGCTACTGGAGAAAAGCCATGTACTTGAATTGAATGTGCACTGCAGAGTGTGAAGGGGATTGCTTAGCAGAGCACCCAGTTCTCTGAGACAAGACAAAGACAAGTTGTCTGATTATTTTAACTGCTTATCTGTGGGTGAGTCTATGTAAAGGGCTTTTATATAAAACTAAAAGGAAAATAAAATAATTGATTAATTGAAACAAAAATAAAAACAACAAATTAACAATGCAACAAAATAATAAGAAATATAAATACATTAATAATCACATGTTGAATACAGTATTAGTAAGTGGCTATGTGCACATGCCTGCGCACGTGACGTCATAAAATACAGTACCCTTAGTTCAAAAATCCACAGCTCACCACTGGTTTCTTCAATGTGGAGTATATCAGGATGGTTTTGTTCACACGTATCACAGGTTAAACGACTTGTGCAGTCTCTGCTTAAGTGTCCTCTTTTCAAACAGCCAAAAACAGACTCCCTTTTCCTTTAAGTAGTGCATCTTCTCTCTGTGTCTTCTCTATTTCATCTGTGGACACCGCTCCAATGTGTGACCACTTTTATTGCAGAAAAGACAATCATTATGATAGCTGATGAATACACTTCTTTCCACTCCATTTGACTGCACTGCCGTTTCTATGGGTGTTACTGTTGTGGCAAAACTGCTTCTTGGAATGTCTCTTGTGTCTCTTGGTTTGATGATGGTTGAGGTTTTGACAGTTGTAGTTTGCTTAGCATCTTGTATGTTTCCAAACAGTGGGTCAGACAGTATTTTTTACCTGTCTCTCTATGAATTGTACAAGGTCAGAAAGCTTAGCACGATGTCCATGCCTCTCCTGTAGCTTGCATGCCTTGTTCCTCCAGGTTTATCCGAGCTTGTATGGATGGCCTTTTGTATATTGTTCAAAGTAATGTAAGCAGTCACTGTAATCGTCAGTCTTTTTCTCCACTCCTCTCTCAAATGCCCTGATAAACATTTCATATTGCAATGGGTCACCATCATAAACTGGAATGTCTCTTGGTGGTAAAGTGGAATACAGATTTTGCTTAACCAGTAAAGCAGTTTTTTCATTCTGTCTTCGTAGCACATTACAAATATCACCTGCAGGGGGTGTAGTGTGAGTGACATGACCTTGAACATTCTTTTTCCCATGAAGCTGTACATTTTCAGTTTGCACATCTTGGTTTATTATATTTTCGGTTTGAACATTTTGCCTGGGGAGAGAGTATTGCATTAGAGGAGTCATGTAATGAGCTTTGGCAGATTTTTCATGAAGTGGTTGTTTTGGTCTCACAACCTGTGGCTGGGAGGGAGGCTTTGTGGTTTCCATTGTTTCCTTTTTAGGTAGGTAGGTATGTATTTGCATTTGGGTTGAATGGGGTTGTTTCCTTTGGAGCAGCAGCTCCTTTCTTTGAGTTTGTCCCACTTGACACTCTTGATGAGTTCCTTGGCCCATGGTTTCCAGTACATGGGCCTTTGCATTTGCTGCTTCCAGCTGAGTCTCCATTTCCAGTTGCTCCTTTTGCATTCTGAGTTGTCCCTGTTATGCTTCAATTTCATATTTTTGTGTAAGCCAGCCACCTGTTCCATGAGAGCAGCCTTTTCAGCCTGAGCTATGATGAGCAGATGAAGTTGAAGATAATTTTGATGGAGTGGATTTGTGTGTGGATTTTGATACATTTGATATACTGTCATGGGGTCCAATGTCATCAGAATGTACAGCACTCCACATTTCACTTTCAGCAGTGATCGGTGTTTGTGGCTCCTTTTCAACAGTGACATGTATTGGTAGTTCCTTCTGAATAATGACATGCATTTGCTGTTTCACCTCTGATAGCCACAGGTGTACATCCTGTACAAAACCTTCCAGAATATACATTTTTGGTTGAAACCATGAATTTTGCCTTGCAATTTCCTCCTCAGGTAATGGCAAAACCACCAATGATGAATGACTTTCCCTTGCTTCATCACACAGTTTGATTAATCTGAAGGTCACTGCAAATCAACAGCGAGACAAAATTAAACATATTACAAACATAAACAAACAGATAATACATATATTACAATATATTAAAAGCAGAAGTGATACTTAGGCGTCTTCCTTCTTGCGTGTATCATCATCAGATGTCCAGCTCAATGACGTGCAGCCACTCCCTCGTCTCAGGTCCCACATGGTCTGTACAGGACACAGAGGTGATTATGTGATAGGCAGTCTGCATAAGCATACTGTGCAGTCTGTCAGGCCCAAACTGTGGGAGTAGTAGCGCGGCAAAATAAACTTTATCTTGAAAGAAAGAAGAAGAAACCCGGAAGATCTATAGTCTACTATAGTCAACACTAAATCGCGCACACATACACACTTTGGTAGGGGTTTGGATTGTGTCGTTACCTTGCCATGATGCAACTCGAAAGGTCACTGAAAATCAACAGAGAGACAAAATGAAACATATATTAAAAACATAAACAAACAGATAATACATATATTACAATATATTAAAAACTGAAGTGATACTCAGGCGTTTTCCTTCTTTCGTGTGTCATCATCAGATGTCCAGCTCAATGACGTGCAGCCACGCCCTCGTCTCAGGTCCCACATCAAAGAGACCGGCCTCCGATGGTGGCCTGTACAGGACACAGAGGTGATTATGTGATAGGCAGTCTGCATAAGCATACTGTGCAGTCTGTCAGGCCCAAACTGTGAGAGTAGTAGCGCGGCAAAATAAACTTTATCTTGAAAGAAAGAAGAAGAAACCCGGAAGATCTATAGTCTACTATAGTCAACACTAAATCGCGCACACATACACACTTTGGTAGGGGTTTGGATTGTGTCGTTACCTTGCCATGATGTAACTCGAAAGGTCACTGAAAATCAACAGAGACACAAAATGAAACATATATTAAAAACATAAACAAACAGATAATACATATATTACAATATATTAAAAACTGAAGTGATACTCAGGCGTTTTCCTTCTTTCGTGTGTCATCATCAGATGTCCAGCTCAATGACGTGCAGCCACGCCCTCGTCTCAGGTCCCACATCAAAGAGACCGGCCTCCGATGGTGGCCTGTACAGGACACAGAGGCTGTGCAGTCTGTCAGGCCCAAACTGTGGGAGTAGTAGCGTGGCAAAATAAACTTTATCTTGAAAGAAAGAAGAAGAAACCCGGAAGATCTATAGTCTACTATAGTCAACACTAAATCGCGCACACATACACACTTTGGTAGGGGTTTGGATTGTGTTGTTACCTTGCCATGATGTAACTCGAAAGGTCACTGAAAATCAACAGAGAGACAAAATGAAACATATATTAAAAACATAAACAAACAGATAATACATATATTACAATATATTAAAAACTGAAGTGATACGCAGGCGTTTTCCTTCTTTCGTGTGTCATCATCAGATGTCCAGCTCAATGACGTGCAGCCACGCCCTCGTCTCAGGTCCCACATCAAAGAGACCGGCCTCCGATGGTGGCCTGTACAGGACACAGAGGTGATTATGTGATAGGCAGTCTGCATAAGCATACTGTGCAGTCTGTCAGGCCCAAACTGTGGGAGTAGTAGCGCGGCAAAATAAACTTTATCTTGAAAGAAAGAAGTAGAAACCCGGAAGATCTATAGTCTACTATAGTCAACACTAAATCGCGCACACATACACACTTTGGTAGGGGTTTGGATTGTGTCGTTACCTTGCCATGATGTAACTCGAAAGGTCACTGAAAATCAACAGAGAGACAAAATGAAACATATATTAAAAACATAAACAAACAGATAATACATATATTACAATATATTAAAAACTGAAGTGATACTCAGGCGTTTTCCTTCTTTCGTGTGTCATCATCAGATGTCCAGCTCAATGACGTGCAGCCACGCCCTCGTCTCAGGTCCCACATCAAAGAGACCGGCCTCCGATGGTGGCCTGTACAGGACACAGAGGCTGTGCAGTCTGTCAGGCCCAAACTGTGGGAGTAGTAGCGTGGCAAAATAAACTTTATCTTGAAAGAAAGAAGAAGAAACCCGGAAGATCTATAGTCTACTATAGTCAACACTAAATCGCGCACACATACACACTTTGGTAGGGGTTTGGATTGTGTCGTTACCTTGCCATGATGCAACTCGAAAGGTCACTGAAAATCAACAGAGAGACAAAATGAAACATATATTAAAAACATAAACAAACAGATAATACATATATTACAATATATTAAAAACTGAAGTGATACGCAGGCGTTTTCCTTCTTTCGTGTGTCATCATCAGATGTCCAGCTCAATGACGTGCAGCCACGCCCTCGTCTCAGGTCCCACATCAAAGAGACCGGCCTCCGATGGTGGCCTGTACAGGACACAGAGGTGATTATGTGATAGGCAGTCTGCATAAGCATACTGTGCAGTCTGTCAGGCCCAAACTGTGGGAGTAGTAGCGTGGCAAAATAAACTTTATCTTGAAAGAAAGAAGAAGAAACCCGGAAGATCTATAGTCTACTATAGTCAACACTAAATCGCGCACACATACACACTTTGGTAGGGGTTTGGATTGTGTCGTTACCTTGCCATGATGTAACTCGAAAGGTCACTGAAAATCAACAGAGAGACAAAATGAAACATATATTAAAAACATAAACAAACAGATAATACATATATTACAATATATTAAAAACTGAAGTGATACGCAGGCGTTTTCCTTCTTTCGTGTGTCATCATCAGATGTCCAGCTCAATGACGTGCAGCCACGCCCTCGTCTCAGGTCCCACATCAAAGAGACCGGCCTCCGATGGTGGCCTGTACAGGACACAGAGGTGATTATGTGATAGGCAGTCTGCATAAGCATACTGTGCAGTCTGTCAGGCCCAAACTGTGGGAGTAGTAGCGCGGCAAAATAAACTTTATCTTGAAAGAAAGAAGAAGAAACCCGGAAGATCTATAGTCTACTATAGTCAACACTAAATCGCGCACACATACACACTTTGGTAGGGGTTTGGATTGTGTCGTTACCTTGCCATGATGTAACTCGAAAGGTCACTGAAAATCAACAGAGAGACAAAATGAAACATATATTAAAAACATAAACAAACAGATAATACATATATTACAATATATTAAAAACTGAAGTGATACGCAGGCGTTTTCCATCTTTCGTGTGTCATCATCAGATGTCCAGCTCAATGACGTGCAGCCACGCCCTCGTCTCAGGTCCCACATCAAAGAGACCGGCCTCCGATGGTGGCCTGTACAGGACACAGAGGCTGTGCAGTCTGTCAGGCCCAAACTGTGGGAGTAGTAGCGTGGCAAAATAAACTTTATCTTGAAAGAAAGAAGAAGAAACCCGGAAGATCTATAGTCTACTATAGTCAACACTAAATCGCGCACACATACACACTTTGGTAGGGGTTTGGATTGTGTCGTTACCTTGCCATGATGTAACTCGAAAGGTCACTGAAAATCAACAGAGAGACAAAATGAAACATAAATTAAAAACATAAACAAACAGATAATACATATATTACAATATATTAAAAACTGAAGTGATACGCAGGCGTTTTCCTTCTTTCGTGTGTCATCATCAGATGTCCAGCTCAATGACGTGCAGCCACGCCTTCGTCTCAGGTCCCACATCAAAGAGACCGGCCTCCGATGGTGGCCTGTACAGGACACAGAGGTGATTATGTGATAGGCAGTCTGCATAAGCATACTGTGCAGTCTGTCAGGCCCAAACTGTGGGAGTAGTAGCGTGGCAAAATAAACTTTATCTTGAAAGAAAGAAGAAGAAACCCGGAAGATCTATAGTCTACTATAGTCAACACTAAATCGCGCACACATACACACTTTGGTAGGGGTTTGGATTGTGTCGTTACCTTGCCATGATGTAACTACAAAGGCCATTGAAAATCATCAGAGACAAAATGAAACATATATTAAAAACATAAACAAACAGATAATACATATATTACAATATATTAAAAACTGAAGTGATACGCAGGCGTTTTCCTTCTTTCGTGTGTCATCATCAGATGTCCAGCTCAATGACGTGCAGCCACGCCCTCGTCTCAGGTCCCACATCAAAGAGACCGGCCTCCGATGGTGGCCTGTACAGGACACAGAGGTGATTATGTGATAGGCAGTCTGCATAAGCATACTGCAGTCTGTCAGGCCCAAACTGTGGGAGGAATAGCGCGTCAAAATAAAGTTGTTGTTTAGTTGTTGTCCAAGTCGAACCAACGCAATCCACCGTGTTCACTCCACTGCTTCGCAGCTGGCTTGTGAGTTTAGGATTCACATTCTCTAAAATGAGTTTAATGACGTCCTCCTCACTGATCTGAGGCTGCCAACGTTGGCACAGAGACCTGTACATATAGGCAAAATGTCTAAGGCTTTCGTCTTCACCCTGTACTCGGGTTCGAACTCTCAGCCAATTCGTCCTCATAGACCAACACGCCCAGGTGTTGGTCTCCTGGCCTACTACATCCCACTAGTCTCTGGCAGTGCCATGAAACACATTCCTGAGTGTCACAATGAGTTCCTCATCCAACAGGGGCTGCATGGCGAGAAAGTCACGGCACTTTTCCAAATAACGCAATAGATCTGAGGTGTCCTCACGCTGTCCAAAGGTGGTTAATTGGAGTTTAATGGGAGATTTGCCCATAAATCCTCCTCGCAGGTCACCTTGTACGTTCTCCCGACGTGTACCTCCACCAGTGCGTAGCGTGGACTGCAGATGTTGATGCGCCTTACCAGATGGTGCAGTAGGTGGTATGACAGGAGAACTGGTTTGTAGTGTGGTTTGAACAGCAGTTCCAGCCACTGAAGTAGTGTTAATATTTCTGTATTCATGGTCTCCAGATTTTTCAAGCATGTTGCTACTGATGATTGAGTGTGTTCCAAATTGTGTACAATAGGGGCAGAGCAGTATTTACAACCCTCAGAACTTCAGTATGGCGTTTCAATTTCCAGTTCATGCTCACTCATTGCAGTTGAATGTCCATCCGGTTCATTGATCTGATTTATTTCACTTATTGCAGGTGAATTTCCATCCGGTTCATTGATCTGATTTATTTCACTTACTGCAGGTGAATTTCCATCCGGTTCATGTATTTGAGGCTGGTTAGCTTGAGTTGACATTGTTTGAGGGTGGTGGTGGTGGTGATGATTTGTTTGAGGGTGGTGGGTTTGACACCAACACGGGTGCTGAGTTTCTATTTCATCAAAGACCCACAAGTTTCCATCAAACTTTTCCATTTTGAAATTGCAAATGTTCCCTTTTTGATCGCGTTTGAATAAATAAAATTGTTATTTCCCACTGAGCTTGTTTGCACAGTTTTGCTTGTTTGTTCCTTTGTTTGTTGAAAATGATCCGGTTTTGCACCTGTGAACTCAGTTGTTTTTGCTTGAGATTGAGGTCCTTTTAAACATCTGGGGTGCCACTTTTTATGTAACGGTTTAGCTTTGATATTACTGTTTGGGGTGCCAGTTAGGCCAAAGCCTAACACGAATTTAGTCCAGTCTGGACAAAAAAAAACACTTTTTTAAAAGCCAACCTTACACAGGATTTAAATGCACAATTAGTAGAACCAAATGAACCGTAAAACCTGAAACCAGGGATTGATTACCCACAAAAGAATACCTTCAACTCAATAAACAGAATGAATGAAATACACAGACACAAAAAACCTCAGTTTGACTTTGTATTGTAAAATAATCCCCAATCCAGTCCACAGTTTGTCCAATACCACGCAGTTCAGTGTCAGTTCACAAAAAGTCACTATTCACAACCCACTGTTCCTTCAAAACAGGTTATTCACAAATGTATTGAAACCTTGGTTAACCAAAATGAAATAAAGACAAAATAAAAATGCCCCACGACCTTTACCGTGGTGGCGAACGAATGAATGAGGCAACCAGCTGTACACCGTGTTTGTGTGAGAGAGGAGGGGGGGGGGGATAGCTCCAGGAATCCACTCCACTTTTTCCGGTGTGCCTGTGTGTGTGTGCGGTTTGGATTGTGTAGTTACCTCGCCATGATGCAACTCCAAAGGTCACTGCAAATCAACAAAATGAAACATATATTACAAACATAAACAAACAGATATTACATAGATTACAAACAGAAGTGATACTCAGGCGTCCTTTTCTTTCGTGTGTCATCGTTAGACGTCCAGCTCAATGACGTGCAGCCACGCCCTCGTCTCAGGTCCCACATCAAGAGACCGGCCTTCGATGGTGGTCTGTACAGGACACAGAGGTGATTATGTGATCGGCAGACTAAATAAGCATACTGTGCAGTCTCTCAGGCACAAACTGTGGGAGGAGTAGCGCGGCAAAATACAGATTATCTAGAAAGAAAGAAGAAGAAGAATAAAGTTGGGAGATTACTATAGTCCATACTAATAAACACAGATCATTTGTGGTGCAGTTGATTAGTTACAACATATCCGTCATAACCACAAATTAGACAGCACGGCACTGTACCAAATCCCATTAAACAATAATCTCTCAAAAGAAAAATAACACAAACAACAACTTATGTAACCCACATGGTTGTGTAAATCTAAGCATAAGAAGACATCCCAAATCACCTTCACACAACAAAGTTAACTAATACAGGTCTAAGGAGTTAATAATCAATAGAGTCACACTTACAGACAATGCTTGCCTGGCACAACAACAGAAATGACAGCAAGGGTTTTAAATGCTTTGGTTTTGGCTGAATAGACTGGGATCTAACTCTCTAACCTGTGCTGACCTACTGAACCGGGGAATATACCATTTGTCAAGATAGAGGGAATACAAGTGTTGTGGAGAATATAATACCCTGTGAAAGCCATCATTTTGTTCTAATTTGAATTTGTAGTTATTTTACAGTAATTTAATAACATAATAATCAATGCTGTAGACATAGATCACATTCATGATTTTATTTTATGAAGCACATGTCTTGTAACTATTCAATTTGGAAAATAGCAAGCAGCATATCCTTTTAATGCTTGCATGTATGATTGAAAATAATGCCATACCTTGCTATACCCAATTGACGCCCCTGATAGACCAGTAGTGGAAAAAGTACTCAAATGTTTTACTTAAGTAAAACAATCAATACTGCAATATAGAAATACGTAAGTAAAACCAGAATTCTAAATTGACTTGAGTAAAAGTAAAAAAGTAATGGCATAAAGTACCAAAGTATATGTACTTAAAGTACCAAAAGTAAAAGTACTCATGTAGAATGTCCCTTTTCAAGTTTTCAAATGCATAAAAACCTTTTGAAAATAGTTATAGCCGATCTACAAGCTCATAATGCATCGCGATGCGACACATTGTGAGCTTGTAGATCTGCTATTTTCAAAAGATTTTTATACATTTTGAAAACTTGAAATGGGACATTTCTGCAAAAAGTACATTTTGATGCCAATACTTCTGTACTTTTAACTCGAGTACATTTTGAATTCCAGACTTTTACTTGCTTTACTTTTACTTCTGCTGCTGGGGCCTTTCAGTAGGCCTGTCATGAGCCTCTAGCTGAGGTTGGCTTGGGGGTCCTCTGGCTACTGAGAACCAGGCATCAACATCTTTAATGAATCCATCTTTATATTTATTGACCTTTGAGAACCAATCATTTTGCCTTTCTTGTTCATCATGTGGAATAAGAGGCATCAAAGAATCATGCAGTGCATTGGAATTTTCAGACAATTTCATCAAGTTGTGTGTAGCGGTCCCCACCGAAAGATATAAGACTTGAACTGATCATGAATTGATTACGATCCAAAGATCAACGTAAGAACTGGCAAGACAGTACAAAAACAAATAAAAGACTCTGTTAGTTTCCCATACTGTGTGTAAGAACAACAGGTGGCTATCATAACACTAGCTCACTTAAGCTCCAAATTTAAATAATAGAACATTCAAACTGTACTGAAAGTGCTTTTTAACATGGCTTTGACGATCAGTCAGCATTACTATAATTACTTTACAATGAATTAAGGCAGATGACTTCGACATCATCACTTATTCTAATGAACTTGTCTTTTTTCTTTTTTAGCAGTTGTTTTTAAACTCATGAAACACGTTTTTTAACCTTTTTCAAGTGCTTATAATGACGTGTTTTTTAACCATAATGTATGAAATACAGTCATATCAAATACCTTCCTTTGCTATGTACAATTAAAACCTTTCATTTTCAACACACTTTACAGAAAGAGTAGCAAACTCACTCTGGTTTAGTTTGTTGTTATTATCCATAGCACCACATTCCTTTGTTGCAGAAATACATTTCTTTCATTCAAAGTCCTTCAATATACCTTATGCTGAACAAGAGGTAAACAAATCAAGCAATGCATTTTTAGCAATGGTCCTGTCCTTGTATCACTACAAAACACCTGCTTAGCTGCTAAAGTAGCTAACAAAAGTTTGTAGCAACTCACCAATGTTATCAGAAAGGAACGCTTAGCCCTCTGGCAAGACTGAGATGATGGGCAAGGTGTGTGTGCTGTCTTGTGTGGCTTCCATATGTATTTAGATTAGTATTAATTTGTTTGGGCTCTGTGACTCTGTCACTCTCAGTGATCTCTCCTGCAGTGCAGCTGCAGTGCAGGTTGCCAGGTTGGTTCTGTGGGAATAGGGATTCACAGCAGAGAATGTGGCAGAGACAGAGAACGGGCGGGGCAAGTAGTAGAGGGGTGTCATGTGATTGGGGGAATTCCTCTGTCAGTCTTCATATCCTTGGCTGGCTATGCGCTTGTAGATATGCTATCTTTGTTGTGAAAATATGTACAAATTGTTGAATATATATTTATATATTTTTAAGTGGACATTTGTAACTCAAATCTTTGCTTCTGAGGGAGTCTACAAATTGTTTTAAAAAATGATGCTATATCAGTGGTTCTCAAACTTTTTCATGTCAAGGACCCCCAAAGTGATACGTATTTGAACACGGACGTAGGGAAGACCATGTTGTTCCAGGGACCCCCGCCTAGAAGCAAAGATTTGAGTTACAAATGTTCGCTTTAAAAGAATATACATATTCAATACATATATTTTTTAATAGCAGTTCTACAAGCTCATTGAGCTCAGTTCGGGGCTCTCCCCCAGGCTGGCAGAGGGAGAGTAGTGCCCAGGATTACAGCTTAGTCAATTGGCACTGGGTGAAAAAAAATGGGTTACAAAAATCGTGGGATAAAAAGAGAAAAGAAAGTGTATTTGAAACAAAACATTAAACAGATCACTAATAGGCTTACACACCTAATTAACACTCAGTGATGTTTGTCATTTTTTTATAATACTTTTCAATCTGTATTTCATGAACTGATAACAAACCAAGCTAACCGTCCATAAACTCAACACAATATTAGTCCGGCCGTTTCGAGCAAAAATCGTACACTTTACGATAAAAGCATGACATTTGGCACACCGTTAGGGCATGCCATAAGGAACATTTTTGGCTATAGGGCCATCGCAGTTTTGTCCTGTGGTAACTATGGCAGCCATTTTCCAAAATGGCCACCACCTGCTGTCATTTTACCAATAACTCAGGTGCTAGACCACCTAGGATCTTGATTCTGGTGACTAATCCTACATTTTCAAGGATGAGGAATACAGTGGTACTATTTACAACATGCTACTACCTAACTACATATATCTGGCATTCAGTTAATTCAATAATTGTAAACCCATCAAAATATGTAATGATGTAGTACAGTAGCCTACATGTTTTCAAACTGACACGTGAGAGTCAAGAATGCAGTACTTCACTGTTTTCACTCTTTTATTAGTAGTCGCATTGCATAATTATTTTAAATGGACTATAAGACACAACAAAGACAGAGTACTCATGAGTCATAGCATAATGGCATATAGACCAATTATTTGCGCTGGTTTCACCCAGCGCAAATACACCCCAACCCCCTCTTGTGTGTTGGCTAGTGAGGTGCGTCCTAGCGAGACCTGATAGAATGGGTTTCATTGCGCACATACTGGTTCCGCACATATTGGTTCTTAGCAGTGTGACGTCGTCTGTTAAGGGGTCTATTCAATAAAGCCAGATAATCTACACAATGTTAGTTGCACAGTCCACCACAGTAGCAAAGGGCAGTACACTGAAGTGCTGTCTTAACACATTTGCATTGTCCACTGCATCCCTTTTTGCAACCACAGCGGAAGAGTTCCCGACAGGCCAGGCTCGCTTCTGTGTGGTCCAGTGCACTTCCCATCCTCCTGTCAAAATTAGAATCAGCTTTATTGTCAGATCACAGGTTTACAAGTGTAAAGAAGCGGATTAAATTATTTGCATTCACCTGTCTCCTTCCTCTTCCACCCCCATTCACCTGGGGATGGGAGTTCAGGGGCTGCAACCATCGCCTGTCCCCAGCAGTGGCCAGCTTGGTAGGCTGCCCTCTTTGTATGTTGAATCAGTGCAGCTCGTGTTGGGGGGAGTCCATCAATTGTTCTGCCCTTCTAGGTGAATAGCTGCTTCCGTGCCTGATTCACTGATGCCTGGCCGCTAGTATGGTCATAGAGCAATACCACAAATGGTCAGTATCATTATCATGGTCAGTATCATGGTCAGTACCAAGGTCAGTACCATGGTCAGTACCATGGTCAGTACCAGTACCATGGTCAGTATCAGTACCATGGTCAGTATCATGACCGGTATCATGACCAGTATCATGGCCAGTATCATGGTTAATTATGGTCAGTACCATGGTCAGTATCAGTACCATGGTCAGTACCATGGTCAGTATCAGTATCATGGTCCATACCATGGTCAGTATCATGGTCAGTATCAGTACCATGGTCAGTACCATGGTCAGTATCAGTATCATGGTCAGTACCATGGTCAGTTTCATGGTCACCATGATACTGACCATGATACTGACCATAATTAACCATGATACCGACCATGATACTGACCATAATTCTGACATTAAACTGACCATGATACTGACCATGAAACTGACATTCTACAGACCATGATACGTACATGATATTGACATTATACCGACCATGATACTAACCATCATACTTGCCAGGAAACAACAATTTGAGCCGTTATTGTCTCCGCCAGGCCGAAAGGCATGGCGAGAGAGTATGTTTTACCCCCGTCCGTCCGTCCGTCTGTGAACAGCTAATCTCTGGCACCGTTAGCCCGGTTTATTACTGTAAATGTATTACATTATGAGCAGTTATTACATTATGAGTTGCTACAGCAACTCATAATGTAATAACGGCTCATAATGTAATAAACGAAATGTAATAAAAGCTCATAATGTAATAAACTAAATGTAATAAAAGCTCATAATGTAATAAACTAAATGTAATAAAAGCTCATAATGTAATAATCAGCTCATAATGTAATAAAATCATGAGCCCATAATGTAATAATGTGTTACATTAAGAATCTTGCGTAGCCACTCATAATGTAATAACTCTGCATAATGTAACCAGAAAAAGTGCTCCCCGGAGCACAGGTCTCCGCCAGGTCAGGGAGGTTATTGTGGCCTCCTGGTGGCGCTATAATAGGCCAATGTGAAAAGGGTGCTATTTCTTCTTAGGCCTTTCAATCGGACACTGCATTCATGATTTGAGGCATTTTGTTCCAAAAATGTGTTTTGCTAAATTAGACCTGCTGGTGGCGCTATAACAGGCCAATGTGAAAAGGGTGCCATTTCTTCCTCGGCCTAGTGGGAAGGTGTGCGCAAAATTTCACGGCAATCGCACACTGCGTTGATGATTTGAGGCATTTTGTTCAAAACGAACCAATCCTGCAAACTTTGGAAGCCAATCTTAGCCAATCAGGATAGAATATAAAAATCGGAGAGACCCGTGTTGATCACATGACTATATAGATACTGTGTACCGATTTGCGTGAGGTTTGGACAAAATCTGTAGGAGTGATATCCAAAAATGTGTTTTGCACAAATCGGCCTCCTGGTGGCGCTATAACAGGACAATCTGAAAATTTTGGGGCAGATGTTCGGCTTTGGCATCCAGGGAGTGTGTGTGCACAGTTTCGCAGCGGCCGGGCTAACAGACACACGGACGGACGGACGGACAGACAGGGGTAAAACATACTCTCTAGCCATGCCTTTCGGCCTGGCGGAGACAATAACGGTTCAAATTGTTGTTTCCTGGCAAGTATGATGGTCAGTATCATGGTCGGTATAATGTCAGTATTATGTACGTATCATGGTCAGTATCATGGTCTGTAGAATGTCAGCATCATGGTCAGTATCATGGTCAGTATCATGGTCAGTATCATGACAGTATTATGGTCAGTTTAATGTCAGTATCATGGTCAGTATCATGGTTAGTATCATGGCCAGTTTAATGTCAGTATCATGGTCAGTATCATGGTCAGTATCATGTCAATATAATGTCAGTATCATATACGTATCATGGTTAGTATCGTGTCAGTATCATGGTCAGTTTAATGTCAGTATCAAGGCCAGTATCATGGTCGGTATCATGGCCAGTATCATGGCCAGTATCATGGTTAATTATGGTCGGCATCATGGCCAGTATCATTGTGACCATGAAACTGACCATGATACAGACCATGATACTGATCATGATACTGACCATGATACCGACCATGGTACTGACCATGATACTGATACTGACCATGGTACTGACCATGGTACTGACCATGGTACTGACCATGGTACTCACCATGATACTGACCATGATACTGACCATGATACTGACCATGATACTGATACTGACCATGATACTGATAATGATTATTATGATGTAACACTTTACTTTTCTCAACAATATGAGACATTATTACATTATGAACTTTTATTACATTATAAGCGGCCACGTGAGATTTATAATGTAACACATTATTACTGTAGTAACTGAGTAGTACCACTGTAATATGCCTGACTACGCCACCTCCCGCTTGTGGAGGGGGCAGGAGGAACCCTTAAACCTTATTCTGTTCAACTTCCCTTAAACAGGAACAATTATTTTACTAGAGGCAGTTTGTGGAAAAATATAACAACTTTATTACCATAAAATTACAAAACACATCACTGTCTATTACAAACTAGCACGACAATTAAGGTATTTAAGGCAAGGTATTTAGTATTAAAATGGCAATCTAACAGTTACCTCTCACATTATAAGGAAGGGCGGGTGCACACAGTGAATACCAAAATAACTAGGGGAAAAGAAAAGGGGACAGGCCTCAAAGAAATCATGCAATATAAATACAAAACTCAAATACAAAACATGCAGTGCCAGGTTATATGAATACACACCAATAAAACCAAAGGGTCCCAGTGCAGTCCCAAGCTGAGAGGAGAGCCGTGTGCAGCAGGGCGGACCCGGCCTTGAACAGGGTTACATGAATTAAACTGTAACAGAACAGAGGAGAGAAACAGTTAAAATATGCCAATATGGATAAATGTTAAAACCTATGCCTACAGTGTACCTTGGCTAGATGGCTCAAACAAACAAAACAAAAAGAGTAAATTAACAGTGGAAAACAGTGGCCGGTGTGGTCCCTTTAAGGAGACAAACAAAACGCATTAGTTGCCAGCCCTAGTATCACACTATAAAACATTATATTCAAATCATTAAAAGAACAAAACAGCTTAAAACCTACTTTGTGTTGCAGTAACGGTGCACACAATATAAGGCCAAGGCGAGGGGGCAACCTCAACACCAGAGCTGCTGTATAAAAGAAGACAGTGATGTTACAAACTAAAATACATTAAAATCCACAAAAAGGCAATGCATAAGATACTGCTTTACCCGTGTCTCCAGGTAGGGCAGACAGAACAGAACAGACACCACCAGGAGGTCACTTCATTTGTAAAACTGAAATAATAAATAAATGCATTAAAAGATAATAAAACACAATGCTGTTGGCTAAATTAAAGTGCTAAAGAGCATGGGAAGCCTCCATGTGCTCAACAGAAAATAGGCAACCAAACAAACAAAAGCCAGTAGTAACATGTGCTCAAACAATAAGCTAAACATTAGCATGAGCTACAACAAACAAAAGGGTCGCACAAAGTAGCAGATCTACAAGGTTCAGTTTTTGGCCTACCATGTGTTCTCCTTCTCCCTGCATGAACCATGCTGCCTACAGCAGAGACAAATGGCTCTCTACTGGGAGGAGCTGGCTTTTATACTTCCTGGTCATGGTGGTCAGGTGCAGTGGGTGCACCAGTCACCTAGATTCCCACATTACATTATAGAAAAATCTGTTATTACGTTATGCGCTAATTCTTTTATTACATTATGAGCTGATTATTACATTATGAGTTTTTATTACATTTAAATTATTACATTATGAACCATTATTACATTATGAGCCGTTATTACATTATGAGTTGCTACATGGTCTGTTACTTGGCCCTTAGCATCTTCAACAACTGCCCCAAAACAGTCCATTGGCTTTGTCCTCATCAATCCCTTATCATCAATAGTGCTGTTTACTATAGATTAATGAGCAATGTTCAGCAAAAGCGAATGGATATTAACAATGGAGTCCAAGAGAAAAATGGAACACAAGATATCTAAACTGCCCAAATTTGACACATTTTGTTCTTTAGTAAAGTTTGCACGGCCTATCTGTTATTCCTGACTCATCCCTCTCCCTCCAGAATCAGAGTGTGTGCAGCGCCTCAGTTCCAGCGTCCATGATGATGTTCAGGGTTTAATAGTGATAGCTCAGCTACTGTGAGAACTATCAGAATACAATCTGTGTGTAACAACCGTGATTTCATGCCTGCGGCTCTGTTTTTCATTTTCAATTTCCTGGGCTCTTAGCCTGCACTTAGCCTGCACACGTTGACATTCTTGATGGAAAGTATTGCAACTCCAGAGAGGCTCTGTCCCATTGAGATCCTCATACAACTTCTAACCAGCTTCAGTTTAAAAATGGAACATTCAACACTGTGTGTGTGTGTGTGTGTGTGTGTGTGTGTGTGTGTGTGTGTGTGTGTGTGTGTGTGTGTGTGTGTGTGTGTGTGTGTGTGTGTGTGTGTGTGTGTGTGGAAATTATTAATATCCGTTTAATCAAAACCGCTATTTTTACAAAATATTTTAGCAAAGGGAGGAAAAATTCTCTTTCTCTCTCTCGCCCCCCAGTCTCTCTCTCTCTCTCTCTCTCTCTCTCTCTCTCTCTCTCTCTCTCTCTCTCTCTCTCTCTCTCTCTCCCTAAACCTGGGTATTTTACTGATGAAGGGTACTAGTCTGTAACTAATCGCCCCGAGGCGCCATAGCCACTGGCAGGAGACTGCCTGTCCCTTGACTGCCTGTCTGTGTAAGGATAATTCCTTACACAGACAGGTCGTTCATGAAAGTCCTTGCGGTCTTGTTTCCAATGAGAACCTGTGAGCAATTAGGGGTTAAGAGTCTTGTTCAGGGACAAATTTCATTTCATCGACACATATGCTGGGATGGCCTGGAATCGAACCTGGGGCAACCAGGGCCTCTGGCTCCCTAGGTGTGCAAAGCAGGGCAGGCTTTCATGGCTGCCGTGGCCCCTCAGTTTGGCCTTATGCCCTTAAAATAAATGTATATACCCTAAAGCCACAGTAGCCTTGATGCCCTGCCCGCACTGCCCCAGCTGATTTCACCGTTTCCCCCTTTGCTTCTTTCCTGTCATTACAGGTTTTAGACACCAGTGTCTTGTTGAGATTGTGAATACTTAAATCCCCCTTGCATCCCTATGCCCATCTTCAAATGAGTCCAGTGCCTGATTAGCCTAGGGTTGAGGTGGTTTTCAAACATTTTTCATGTCAAGGACCCCCAAAATGATATGTATTTGGCCGCGGACCCCCATCTCAAGGTATGTTGTTCCAGGGACCCCCCAGAAGCAAAGATTTACGTAAAAAATGTTCGCTTTAAAAAAGATATATATATATTCAAAGATTTGCACACATTTTCACGATTTTTCTAAAATACCAGACCTACAAGCTGAGCGTGTATATCTGCTATTTTTGAATAGCCACAGTATAAAATAATGGTTCAAGTGGTTACACAGATGCGTTCCCGGTCTTTATGGGTTAAATCAAAACGGACATTTATACCTACAAAATAATATTTTGGCAAAAGGAGGAAATATACTCTCTCTCTCTCTCTCTCTCTCTCTCTCTCTCTCTCTCTCTCACACTCTCTTTCTCTCTACCGAATCAGAGGGTGTGTAGCACACCAGGTCCAGCGTGCATGATGACCTTCAGCGTTTAATGTTATTAGCTCATCTATTGTGGCGGCTAACAAGCCTTTGGGAACGGCGCCAGAACACAATCTGTGCGTAACAGATAACAGCGAGACTCTGGACATTAGCTAGTGATGAATTAGATGCAGTGGAGACAACTTTTTGAAAAAAAACCTTCATATAGTCTCTGCATCATTGGTACACAAATAAAATGGCAATCAAGATTACGTCAGATGCTATATAGGAGATAGATATCCTGGAGCAATGTCTAGGTAAGATTGCAGGGGAAAGCTTGTCTCATAAGTCATCACACACACACACACGCGCACGCACACACACACACTGCCGGTTGACCGCCTTTGAATGCTATCAATGCACTGAATGGGACATTATCACGTTTTATCAGACCATTGAATGGGTAAGTAGGCGACATACTGACCTACCCGCGATTTATCAGAGCATTCATTGGGCGTAATCAGGAGATACTGACCTACCCGGAGGATAGGAGCAGTCCCCACAACATGATTTACGATTCTGTGCCTATCGGTATATAACTCGGACGGCAGGGACGTGCTGGCCACTGGGAAATTTGGGACAATTCCAGAAAGGCCTCTCCATTCCAGGCCGACCAGGCCGGCCGTTTAAAAAAAAAGCCAAAATTAAGTACCGTCTGGTCGTTGACCGCGCACCTTACGGGCCTCTCTATCTGAGATTCCCAGGCTGAATTAGGGGCTGAGTTGGCTCAAGCCAACATCACAACGTTGGGGGCGGCAACTCGCTTGAGACTGTGTGCCTCTAAACCGAAACTGAAACTTAACTTTATATAAGTCTTCTCCGTCGGTAGGTCAGTATCTCCTGATGACACCCAATGAATGGTCTAATAAATCACAGGTAGGTCACTATGTCGCCTACTTCTCCCATTCAATGGTCTGATTCAACGTGATAATGTCCCATTCAATGCATTGATAGCATCCGAATCAGGTGCACCGACTCTGATTAATGCACATTGCTACAGCAGCCCTGGGGCCCGAGGCTACAAGCGCCGATCAATATTCATACATATATATATATATTTTTTTCACAGTTTTATGTCTTCACAGTTTCATAGATGTAATCATCTATGAAAAGCTTTGGGGACATTGCTACGCCAGTGCTCATTAAACCTCAGATCAGAGGTTTAATGAGCATGCGCTACATCGTGCCCCCTCTGCGTACTGAGGCTGGTAAGAGAAACCTATTTTATTTTAGAACATGGGCTTGGGAGGACCTTCAATCCAAACTCAAATTGCCTCCTTTTATTTAACTCGAAATCTTTAAAAGGATGATGTAACGGAGATGCTATAAAATAGTGGTACCTGCTCAGATTTTTTGTGTAACAGTGGTATTTTCATTGGTGAAAATTATTCTTCTGCCCCTAACTACATACATTTAAATGAATAAATTAAGCTTTTATAAGCCAGTGAATGTTGCAGTTTTATGAATATCTTCTTCTGCCCCTAACTACATAAATGCAGAGTCACATTTTAATGAACTTTGCAGTATGGTAGATGGTCATTCCAAATAGCGCTGAAACCAATCTTACTCCAATTGACCAAAGGCAGGCGCTATAGCGATCGTTTTGAAAATGCAAACTTTGAACAGGCATAAGTCATGCCCCGTTTGGCCTAAAGCCTTGCTCTGTCTCTTCTCAAGAGACATGATTTGCGATCCTGTGCCTGTCGGTACATAACTCGGACGGCGCTGAGCAGGCTCAAGCGAACGTCGCGACGTTCGGCACGGCAACTCACTCGCTCGGTGGTGCCTCACGTGGCTCCAGTTTGCTTGAGACTGGGCGCCTCCGTCATGGTAAAAAAAAAGATGAGGTTATATACAGTAAGTCATCTCGGTCAGTATCTCCTGATTGCGCCCAATGAATGGTCTGATAAATCGCGGGTAGGTCACTATGTCACCTACTCCGCCCATTCAATGGTCTGATTCAACGTGATAATGTCCCATTCAATGCATTGATAGCATCCGAATCAGGTGGCTAGAAAGAAGAGTGTCTTGGTGATTCACTGAAGTGAGAGAGAGACAGAGACCCAAAGTGGGTGGGCACCCGCTTTGAAAAACTCCTCCGTATCTCGGCCCACTCGATGAGCAGAGGAGTGCAATATTTCGTGATGTTGGATCTTCAAGTGAAAGTAAGAGATGGATTGAGACAGGGAGAAATGAGCGAGAGAAAATGAGAGCAAGCGATAAGAGACAGACAGACAGACAGACAGACAGGCAGGCAGGCAGGCAGGCAGGCAGGCAGGCAGGCAGGCAGGCAGGGGCATAGGGTAAAGGAACATGGAGCTTGCAGAGACACAGGGCCAGAGACCTGGATGTTAGTTTTAAAGTCATGTCATTTCTCCCCTGCCCCAGGTGTTCTCCTATAGATCTGCAATTTTCAAACATTTTAGTACATTTGCTTTTGGTACTTTAAGTACATTTTGATACCAATACTTTTGTACTTTTACTCAAGTAAATTTTGAATTCCAGACTTTTACTTGTAACAGAGTATTTCTACATTGATTTTTTTTTTTCATTTGATGTATTTATTCGCACAATACAAAAAACAGTACAAAGGTAACATTATTAAAACCACAAATAAATGCAGGTGAGAAAGGAAACCCATAAAGGGCTTATGCAAGGTTCTCACCTAAAAAATAATAAACAAGTAGTTAAACATAAATCAAACATAAGACACGACAAACAACAAATACAATGCAGTATTGATACTTTTACTTAAGTAAAACTTTTGAGTACTTTTTCCACCACTGCTTTTGCCTAGAGGCCAAAATGGGCTCCATTTCTGCTCCACCATCTGAGTTGTGCCCTCTAAAGGTCATTTCAGACGGGAAGCGGCCAACGCACCTACGTTTTTGATTGATTGAAATTTTTATTAGGCAAAAGAATGTAAAACAACACAGTTACATTTATAATGCTTTTGTCTAAAAGGTCCGGCCAAAAAAGTCGTTGCGGGCTTGTTTCCGTTGGGGTCCTTGAATTAATTTCATAGACATATAGTATCAACCAAACAGTTCAAAATCAACATAAGAATACAGAGGAAAAAATATATACCATTATGTACAAAAAAGGCATGAGAAAATAAAAAATTATATACAAAAAAAGCATTTGAAAATAAAATGAAAAGTATGTACAAAAAAAAAAGGGGGAGGGGGGGGGTCGTCTGTCTACAGGGAAACTGGTACTAGCTCCTCTTTAGGCCTCTTGAAAGATGAGTTTTTAGGGCTGTTTTGAATGAGCCCAGCGAACTGCATTTTTTGAGGGATGGGGTTAGTAGACTATTCCATTCCTTGGTGGCTGTGTTATAGAAGGAGAATTTGCCCATGTTTGTTTTATGGGTGGGTGTTACCATATTGTTGTTTACGCTCCCTCTAGTTTTGTGACTGGGTGTCACTAACTTTTTCGAGGTACATATACAGATATGCGGGTATAGGGGGCATTTCGGGCAAGTCTGCATTTACAATTTTGAAGACCAGTCCCATTTTTAGTTGTATAACCCTGTCTTCCACCCTGAGCCAGCCTAGGCTGGCAAAGTGAGTGGGAGAGAGGTGGGTCATGGGCCCCAGTCCGAGGAGTAGTCGAATCAGTTTGTTTTGGGAGGTTTGAAGCTTAGTCTTCAGTGACACTGAGGTGTTGGAGTACCAAGAGGAGCTAGCATAGTCAAAAAGGGGCTGAATCAGGGCCCCTGAGAGGGGCCTGAGTGCCTGAGGGTTGACAAAAGAGGAAACTCTGCCCATAAATCTGGTTCTCTGGTTTACTCCTTTGAACACCTTTGTTGCCATGCTTTCACCTGTCAGGTATTTGTCAAGAATACATCCCAAATAGGTAATCTCTTCTTTGCTAGTGATGATTGTGTCATCGACTTTGACCTTGAAGTCATTTACCTTCATTTTACTGAGGGAATGTTTGGTCCCAAATAGGATGGATTCAGTTTTCCCAAGGTGTAGTGACAGTTTGTTATCGGTAAGCCAGGTACGGATTTTTGAGAGTTCAGAGCTGAGAGCTTCCTCGACTTGCAACTTGTCCTCACCCGAGATCAGGAGTGCCGAGTCATCTGCGAACAGGAACAGTTTGCAGTTACAGGCAGCATTCATGTCGTTAATGTATAGAAGAAACAGTAACGGCCCTAGAATGCTGCCTTGAGGAACCCCGCAGCTCACCGGGAGGGATGAGGACATGGTTCCGTTGATGTCAACCACTTGTTCTCTACCCTCCAAGTAAGATCTTGTCCAATTTAGTGATGTGCAATCAAAACCAATCGCCTTCAGCTTATCAAGTAGAATTTTGTGGTTTACAGTGTCAAACGCCTTTTGGAGGTCCAGCATGACCATGCCGCAGTATTTGCCCGAGTCTACCTCACGTTTGATGTAATCGGTCAAATACAGTAGGCATGTGTCAGTGGAGTGGGATGTTCTGAAGCCTGATTGGAATTCAAACAACAGTTTATGCTCGCTGAGGTAGCTGTTGATTTGTTCTTGGATTGATCGCTCTATAACCTTTGAGATGGAACAAAGGATGGAAACAGGCCTATAGTTGCCAGGATCTAGTTTGCTTCCTTTTTTATATAGAGGGATTACTCTTGCCAACTTGAATTCTTGTGGGACGTGACACTGACTTATGGATAAGTTTGTAATATGGGCTACTATGGGAGCAATGGAGACCGCTGCGTCTCTGAGGAATCTGGTGGGGATGTTGTCAAGGCCGGTGGCCTTGTTTGGCTGTAGGGCGAGGAGTTTGTTTTGCACATCATCAGTCAATACAGGTTTGAAAGAGAAAGAAGGGGGAGGGGTGATGTGGGGAAACCCTTGAGTCGACCTCGGCCAAATTCCCCCAGGTAAAGGACTGTTGGGAAACTCAGGGAGAAAAAAATCTCTGTTTCCACAACGATCCCACAGGGGAAAACCATGTAGTTGACCAGTGACCGCTTGAAATACAGGGAAAAGAACTCCATTTCCCAGCATTCCTCTCGGTGGGATGCTATGCGGTTGTCCTGGTATCGACTGGTGGTGGTGGTGGTGGTGGTGGAGGAGGAGGGGGGGTGGGGGAGGGGTGAAGCCTTTGTCCCGCGTCGACGCCAAGCAGTGGTTCTAGGGGATAGAAGAAACAGGGGGAAAAACACCGTTTTCATGTGCTTCCCTCTGAGAGACGCCCTGCGGTTGTCTTGGGTCCATGTGGCGCATGGGGAAATCCACTTGATGACGTTGCTGTTGGGAAAGCCCTTGTCTCGTCACCGGCCACGTTCCTTCAGGCGGTGGTCTGCTCGGGAACGCGGGTCTTGGAACCAGCACGGACGTTAACCGGGACAAATAATCCATCCTTGTTTCTCCAGCTCTTTGCTGGGGTTCGTTCTTATCAGGTGAGGTGGTCCGTTGCCAAACAAAGTTATTTGTCTGCATGTTGTGGACCGGGCTTTGTCGGGCGCTTCCGTCGCGTGTGTAATCAGCTGTGATGTTGTTTTGGCCATTGCAGTTGTGATCATAGTCTCCGAGCTCTCCACGGTCGGTGGGCCGGGATTTGGATGTACATTTCCTGATAACAATAGACTCAAACAAATGATATTTCTTACTGTAAGGCCGTCAAGCTGGCTTGCATGGGGTTCTTCTCCGTGTTTGTACCGATTTACGCGCGTCGAAAACTTTAAAAAGTAACGTCGCTGCGTCTTGTGGTATATCTCCGTTTGCACTCGCTCTCCGTTGAAGCTGCACATTGTGGGATTCGATGAAAATGAATCCTTGCAATATAGCGGGGTAGCACAATACCAGGTAGTTGCTGGCTGTGATAATCCTCTTAAGGCGAAGATGTTGTTTTCGCCGCCGAAGAATAGAGCGCGGGGTGGAATGCAGGAGAGCAGGAAAGGTGCGACTGTCCTCTCTGAAAGCTATCTAAGTAAAAAAGAAAAGAAAAAAAAGACTCCCATCCACTTCCTTGTTAACTTAAAACTTAAAAATTCTGTATCTCGGCTCCTGAGTACTTTTTGTTTTTCAATGAAAAATCTCTGGCAGTGGGCAAACCAGAAATAATTCAGGCAGTGAATGAGTTAATGGGCTTCTGAAGAGATAGTGTACTGTGTAACAGGGCTAAATTACATTAAGCATGTTGGGAAAACCTGCGTTTTCCAAAACAGAATAGTGTCCCATATCTGTGGGGCAATAAATGTGCCAATTGCCATGGTGATTTATTTTGCACGGTTTTCTCACTGACGTCCAGCAGATGGGAAAAAAGTATTTTTATTCACCACCCTCAATTCACAGGGATTACCAGACCTGTTGGCTTGGCAATGGTTGGTCTCTCACCTTGCCTCCTCCAATGCCCATGCCACAGTTGTTGAGCCGCAGTTCTTGCAGTGTGTGGCAGGCAGAGCTTTTAAGTAGCTTCTCAATGCCCTTCACCCCATCAGGTCCAAAAGCGTTGTCACTGAGATCCAGAACAGTGAGCTTGGCGCCTGCCATCGTCACGGCATCACCGAGAGAATTCAAGGCTGCAGGGATCTCAGAGCGTAGGCGTCCTGTGAACATGTCACTCCAGTAACAACACGTCAAGTCATTCTTGGTCTCCAGGGCCTTAGCGATGGCCTGTGCTGCCTCTACCCCGATGGTGTTTCCCTCCAATCGTAGAGCCTGTAAACCCTGGAACTCCTTAATCTCCTGCACTATTTCCTCCACCAACTGAAAAATCGCCATACAACACAACAGTCGTGCACACTCGTGCTGTGCTAGAAAGTGTCACACACACACACGCATTTCTGATCGTCTGAACGTAATTTTTCAATTGAGTTTTCAATGAGAGGCGGGCGATTATTTGGGACACGCGGAGAAGTTGAGGGGCGGTTAGACGAGCGAGCGCAGTCCCGTGAAATTCTCACGCTCGTGCTCGTTTGTGCACACACGTGCGGGTGGCAAGAGCTGGATTGTGGTGAGCTTCTTTTTTTTTCCCCCGCACCGCGCAGGAGGAGGAAATAACAATGAACGCGGCGCGATTCCCACTGATCTGAGCGGTAAAGCCCGCGTCCACCGCTCCCCCCCGTCTAAGACCTTAGGTCTGTACCTCTGACCACCACTATCAGAGTTCAGACCTCACCTACTGTACAGTGCATTCATCTACATTAATGTACACAGGAGTTACCTCTGCCATCGTGATGATGAATAGATCTAGATGGATATATTGGTTTGGTAGATATATTGGCCTACATGGTCGATAGATAGATAGATAGATAGATCGATACGTTATTAATTCCAAAGCAAATTTGTTCTGTTCAACAATATATATTGGCCAATCCCAGATTTCTTACTGAGCACTCCATCCCACTGTGAAGAAGTGTGTGTGTGTGTGTGTGTGTGTGTGTGTGTGTGTGTGTGTGTGTGTGTGTGTGTGTGTGTGTGTGTGTGTGTGTGTGTGCGCGCGCGCGCGCGCGCGGAAATTATTAATATCCGTTTAAATCAAAACCGCTATTTTTACAAAATATTTTAGCAAAGGGATGAAAAATTCTTTCTCTCTCTCGCCCCCCAGTCTCTCTCTCTCTCATGCATGATGACTTTCAGGGTTTAATAGTGTTGACATTCTTAATGGAAAGTTCTCCTGAGAAGCCCTGTTCTAATGAGATCCTCAGATAACTTTTAATCAGCTCCAGTTTAGAAAAGCAACATTCAGCAGATGCCACACTGTCACAGGGATTGATAAGAAACGTATTAAAACTTTGCAGGCTTCCCAAAACTTGCGGCGATGCAGTTGATCTCGACAATCAGCATTTGTGTTAGCTCTTTGACTGTTTTAACTTTTTAAATAGTTTTTCTTATAAGCACCCGGCGGAATGATGTTATCTTTGTAAATATACACCCAGTCGGTTTGCCTGCAGGACACGTTCATCATCTGTTTGTGTCTGCGATGGCAGAGCAGCTAATCTGTTATGTTTGTAAAATACTGTAGACACAGAGCCAGAGACCCTGGATGTTAGTTTTAAAGTCCTGTCATTTCTTTACCTGAGGTGCCTTGGCTCAGCCATGCAGTTAATACACTGACCTACAGTATGCTCCCTGTGAATCACGAGGGCCCAAGTTAGAATCCGGCTCCCGCATCACCGCACCGCTTTTCTATTTGTCTCCGCCACTGCAGAGCATGCAGAGCTAATCTTTTATGTTTGCATAATTACTGTACATCTCTTTCTCCTTCGCTACGTAAGTAGCATAAGGTAAACACACACACACACACACACACACACACACACACACACACACACACACACACACACACACACACACACACACACACACACACACACACACACACACACACACACACTTCCATACAGAAGCCTCTACTCTTTTATTCTCTTTTTGTCTCTCTCTCTCTCTCTCTCTCTCTCTCTCTCTCTCTCTCTCTCTCTCTCTCTCTCTCTCTCTCTCTCTCTCTTTCACACTGTCCTATGCTATTAATTTTTTTTATGCCACCTTCTCAGAGATAAAGGACAGAATGATGTATTTGTCCCAAAGAGCTGGGGACCTGTAGCATTGTGTCACAGCGGCATCTGTTACTCTGGCAACGGTGATAGTGATGGTCTTCGTGGAGATGTCTCTGTGGTGAGAGAGAGTAGAGTTCCTAAGCCCTCTGTGAGATGCTCGCTGGAGGAGTGTTTTCTTCTTCGACTTTAAAAAAAATATATAGATATTCTTTGGTCTTTTCTGCCTATATTCAGTGGTGTAAAAAGTACTCTAATTTTTTACTTAAGTAAAAGTATCAATACTGAAATTTAGAAGTACTAGTCTGTTACAAGTAAAAGTCAGGAATTCAAAATTAACTTGAGGAAAACTATAAAAGTATTGGTATCAAAATGTACTTAAAGTACCAAAAGTGGAAAGTGCTCATTATGTGGAAGGTCCCATTTCACAAGTTTTTAAATGTAAAAAGTGTACAAAAGTAATTTGAAAATTGCAGATCTACAAGCTCATAATGCGATCTACAAGCTCACAATGCGTCGCAAAGGCTAGCAGTCTAAGTACGAATAAACAAAATGGCAAAAACTAGTGTCTAGACCATCGGCGTCCCAGGAGTGTTTTCAACCCCATTCCATCTGTGGCCTTTTCTCTCTGTCAGTTTGCAAAATGCCAATGCCATTTGAGAACAGAGTTTTCTTTATCAAAGAGTTTGATAAAAGTTTTGGGCCACAACAATCACAGTCAAAATGATGGTCATGGTCAAACTGGATAATGGATCAGTGATTCATGAAAGTTGGCGTAGAGACGATGAACGCTTTAGTCAAAACAAGAAAAGGTTCAAATCAAGAACACATTTCAGGTGGAAATTTGCGTAAGTATGCACTCTACTGAGTGCAGTGTCTCTAGTTAATCCTCAAGTAGAGTGAAAAAAAAAATACCACGGCCAGCTAAATCATTTAGATTTATATTGTAATTATAGAGCACTTTTCAAATCGACTCTCACTGAGCAAAGTGCTGTACAGAACATTAGGTAATAATCACAGACATAAACAATAAGATGTACAGACCTTGGAGCCCCGGCCTACTCGGGGACCGTGCAAGTCCATGTAAATTGAGAGTACTTGCTGTACCTGTTGTTGAGTACCCACTGCAGTACCCATTACCCAGTGGTGTAACTAAGTACATTTACTCGAGTACTGTGCTTAAGTACAATTTTGAGGTATTGTTTTACTTTACTGGAGTATTTCCAGTTGTCAGTACTTTTACTTCTACTCCACTACATCTCATAGGCAAATATTGTACTTTTACTATTTGAAAACTTTAGTTACTTTGTACATTTTGATTATTATTACAAAACATGCATTAACCACTTCAGCCCTATATATATTTTGGGCATTTGAAAATAGCAGATCTACAAAAAGATCTACAAAAAGAGTACTGTATATTGTCAACCATATTCAGGGGGATTCAATTCTAGAGAATAAAAGAGAGACTTAAGCCTGGCCTTAAAAGATTCAATAGAGGGGACCGATCGGGAAGGCGCAGCAGTCAAAATAACCATTGCATTGTGTCTGATTATAACAACTAGAAGCTCGGCCGCCCTTTGGGCGGCCGAGGGTCTAGCCCTTCGGGTGGCCGAGGGTCTAGTCGGGGACCGGCCTACACAGGAACGATGTAAATAGGGAATGAATGCTCCACCCTTTAAATCAAACGAACCCCATTATACCTGTTGTCATAGGACCCGTTTTGGCCATCTGTTTGCCTGTGTCCATTTATGCCCATCTGTGTGTGCATTTATGCCCATATATGGAGCTATCTGTGTCTGTGATATATGGACATCTCTGTATGTGTCTGGGTGTGTCCCTTTTATGCCCGTATATGGAGATCTCTGTGTCTGTCTGTGTCCATTTATGCCCATTATCCTAAAGGAGTTCGCTATAAACAATGTTGTCAGTAATGCCCTTGTCATTATCCACAATGAAAACTTTTACAGCGCTGGCTCTCTTTCCTCTAGAGAAGGCTGTGTAGAGTTGGCCATGAGCGAACACAGGTTTAGGCAAGTAGATGCCAACTCGTTCATTCTCTTGGCCCTGACCCTTATTGATTGTAACAGAGAATGCTAAGCGGATAGGGAACTGTCGTCTAATGAAGGTGAAGGGAAGCTCACCTCTGTCATAGTGAGGTATTCTTGGTAGGAAGATTGTTTCACCCCTGTTTGTGCCTACTGCAATCTCACACTCAATGACTCTGTCCATCATTTGCATTACCACCATTCTGGTGCCATTCTTGAGAGTGCGGTCAGGACCTGATTGCAGGTTTCTAAGCAGCATGACTGGTGCGCCTACTTTCAATTTGAGGTTATGATCAGGGATTCCAGAGGGTGTCAGTGAATTGAGTAATTCCACAGTCACGTAATCCTTGTGGTCGTCCTCCTGAATTGAGTCGGCTGAAAGGTAGACTCTCTCTTCTGTAGGTAAGTCAGCCAAGCATATGTTGTTGATTTCTCGGATGTCATTGTTCAGAGGAGTGTATACAGTGCCTTTGAGAAGGTTGTCTTTGTTGATACATCCATTTTGCAGGTCAGGAAAGGTGTAAGAAATCAGAGTATTCAGATCCTTAACCAAGTGTTGTGGTGGAATTCGGATTTGAACTTCTGTGTCCTCGTGAGGGAGTTTTCCGTCCCCTAAAGCAAGAAGATAGTTGGAGAAGTCCCTTTCAGCTGTTTCTGTCCTCATGTTGATGTTAAGCTTGTGGTGCTTCATGAGAGGATACAGTGGTGACATCTGGATGCATGCTGTAACTATCTGGGCTCTGCTTGCTCTTTTAATAACAGGGAGTGTCTGCCTAGGGTCTCCACCCAGAAGGACAGTTTTGCCACCCCAAGGTTGTTGTGAGTGCATGAGGTCCCTCAGTGTTCTTTCCACACACTCAACATTAAATCGGTTAACACCTTTTGCGTTAGTTCCGGAAAACCGCATATCGGGTCGGGTCGAAGCCTAGCTAAGAACGTAGGCAAAGGTCTGAGCTATCTGCGTGCGAAATTGTGTTTCAGACACAGTGCCGGTTCCCCCTTTGATGCAAACCCCATTATACCTGTTGTCATAGTTTTATGCCCATATATGGAGATCTCTGTATCTGGTTGTCTGTGTCCCTTTATGCCCATAATGGAGATCTCTGTATCTGTCTGTGCCTTCGACTGTGTTGCAGACACAGTGCCGGTTCCCCCTTTAATGCAAACCCCATTATACCTGTTGTCATTGGACCCGTTTTGACTTTATTATGGAGATCTCTGGATCTGTCTGTCTGTTTCCCTTTCATGCCCATATATGGGGATCTATGTATCTGTTTGTATGTGTCCTTTTATGCCCATATATGGCATATATCTCTGTCGCTTTTTGTTTGTTTCTTCTTTAAGCAGAATATGCAGCCTGCATAAATCTGCATCATTCAAGTCATCATCCCAGTCCCACGCTTTGTTGCTCTTTTCTTTTTTGTAGCGGGAGAGTTCAGCTTGAGTTTTTTTGGAGAACTTGTTTTTTGTTGGTCTTGTGCTGTTGATTTAGCTTGTCTTATGTTTGTCTCCCCCGTCTGCACCTCATCCAACTCAGATCTTGACTGATCCTTGTTTTCTTCAGTAAAAGCAGCACAGTTAATTAATTCTTCATCACCGATCTCATCAAAAAAACTGTCTCCTCCTCTGTCTGCTCCTCCTGTCTTGCCACCAGATGTTGACTGTTCCATCTGCTCCCCAGGAACACTGTCTCCTCCTCCGTCTGCTCCTCCTGTCTGGCCAGCAGATGTTGACTGTCCCATCTGATCCCCAGCAACAGCCTTATTAGCTTTCCATTTCGCATCCCAATCGAGTTTTGTAATTCTTTGGTTCATCTTTTTTCCTGCTCCAGTTTTTGTATATAAAGAAGGACTTGAGTCGATGTCTTGAAGGCCTGCTCCTGCAATTCCTTCCGGCTTTCCATGAACTTGCATTGATAATTTAGAAGTACCAAGTTGTTACGAATTATTTCTCCTTCACCGGGGTTTAGCTTTGGTAGCTTTTCTGGAGTACTCATTTTTTTGAGAGCTGCTTATAGACTATATGCAGAGGTCTGTCAAGAGTGCTGGACTTAGCTTAGAAGCCGGCTTATATACTTTCATCTGTCACCTCGGAGTGAGAGGAAGAAAGACTATAGTTTATGCCACACTCAGAGATTTTTTGTTGACTCATCTAGTGTATGTGATGCCTTTTATGAAGTGATGTCACAATGAGTCAGCGCTTGCTCCGGAACAGCCCGATGTCAGTGATCTCCGCATACGGAGATTCCAAACCTTTCGTGCCGGATCCGAAAAACTGTGTATCGGGTCGGGTCGAGGCCTAGCTAAGATCGTAGGCAAAGGTCTGAGCTATCTGTGTGCGAAATTTGGAGTCTGTAGCACCAACCATGTGCTTTCAGGGCTCATCCATGCGATTCGGGCCAATTTGGATTCGGCGACCATTGGCTTCAATTAGTAGTCAGGACTCCGCATATGGAGATTCCGAACCTTTCGCGTTGGTTCCGGAAAACCGCATATCGGGTCGGGTCGAGGCCTAGCTAAGATCGTAGGCAAAGGTCTGAGCTATCTGTGTGCGAAATTTGGAGTCTGTAGCACCAACCATGTGCTGTCAGGGCTCATCCATGCGATTTGGCCCAATTCGGCCTCGGCATAGCCTGCGAGTTAGTTCAGGCAATATACACTCGAGAGGTTACATGCATGCTCATTACTATGTGGCTGTATACACCGTCATGCAAGACCCATACGTCATACACTGACGTCGCAATCAGCTGACCAATTGGGCGGGTTATTTAAGCTCACCTAAGTCTGTGTTCCTTACGCTTCTGTGTTATGGTTGTTGTCATGCAGCGTTTGCTAATAACGTTTGTTATTATATCTCCCTGCTATTAATGGTTGATGATGGTTGTCTAAATTGTGCTGAGCAGGGAGAAAAATATAGCAGAGCCTGAACGCCAAGATAAAATATTACGTCCACACTTGTATTCTCATTCTATATATTTGTTCAATATATATTCGGTCTATAATATTGGTTCAATCTATTTGTGAGTTATCTGACTGAAATAAAGTGTTACATAAAACATAAAACATATAAACCAGGGATTATATCAGATTCCATAACTATATTTATTGACATTATAAGGGCCTTTATCAAAGTTGATTGATGAATAAGCATTCAGTTGGTTGGCATCTAGCCAGGTAGTGGGGTGTGAGCAGCTGGTATGATGTCATCACTTGATGAGTTGGCATACCGACTTATTGGTCTCACCCGGGGAGCTTCAGATTGAGCTTGAGAGATACTGGTGTGGACGCAGTCAGTCATGCATCAGCTATAGGGAAATGGACATCATTTATGGACTAAGGGACCTTGTTGTGCCATGAAGGCATTCAGGCACGTGCACACATAGACATAAAAGGGGGCTTGAGCCCCTGCCCTTTTACCCATCTGTAAAAGTGCAGCATTTTATGTTGAAAGAATTGCATCTCCGGTATTGGCTTGAATTATACTTTAGTTGAGTGCAGCATCACGCACCGAAAATAGACAATCGTGCTGCCTGTACGTGCTTGCCTGTACTTTTACTCAAGTACATTTTGAATACCGAACTTTTACTTGTAACAGAGTATTTCTACATTGCAGAATTGATACTTCAGTAAGAAATGTGAGTACTTTTTCCACCACTGACAGCGACAATACAGTTTATTACAGATGGGGGACTGGTTCTTATCAAGATGAAGCTGTGGTGATGAAATTACAGTCTTGTGGTCTTTCTTCGTGCTTGACAGTTCACCCGGGGGAGAGCTGTCTGTCATCACTTTATCAACATATAAATAGCACAGCGTAATGAACTGGAAAGGAACTGTCATACTCTTGGCTATATAATATAAATCAGTAGCTCTCAAACTTTTTCACGTCAAGGGCCCTCAAAATGATATGTATTTGGCCGCGAACCTCCATCTCAAAATATTTTGTTACAGGGACCCCCAGAAGCAAAGGTTTGAGTTACAAATGTTTGCTTAAAAATATATATTAGCTGGGAGGGAATTTGTAAAAATCCTGCACTTGGTGACAAGTTTTTGATTTTTGGCATGGTGTTAGGTATGGGCATAAGGTTTTCAAAAACCATCGCAAGCAAGTTGGGCTCGCCCCCTAGTGGTCCGTTGCAATGAGTACAAAAGTACAACATTTGCCTCTGAGATGTAGTGGAGTAGAAGTTAAAGAACTGAAAATTGGAAATACTCCAGTAAAGTTAAAATTCCTCAAAAGTGTACTGAAGTACTGTACTTCAGTAAATGTACTACTTGCTTTACACCACTGCACTGTATGGACGTAGGGAATTGATTTACAAGGGGGAAAAAAGTTGAAGTACGGAGACGCAAGGTTTCTTCCCGACAGCAACGTTATGTGACGTACGTTTATTTGTTAACATTAAAATTGCTTTAAAACTTTTATAAAAAATCTAATTTGAAAACTTGTGGAAAAATGTATAAAGCAGCCAGTAAACAAATGTGCTCTTTGGAGTGAAGGTTTCAAGGTTCCAAAGCACTCAAAAGTTAAAATGCCCTCTGTTCAATTGTGGCTGAAACCAATGCCTTTCAGCAGCAGCCTTCGTCAGGGTGTTTACTGATAGTTTATTTTGTGTATATACATATTTCCCTTGGGTGCAGGCTGTCATTGTAATTTTTTACCGACAGAGTATTTGTATTCTTGTCTCCCGGCCTGCATGTCTAACCGTAACTGGAATTGAAGGACGAATCAGCTGAAAGTTTTACCCAAGGATAAAACATAATAATACAAAATGTGATCATTATATCATGTTTCCTTGAATTGGACAATTTGCGGACTGTGTAAACAAAATGTTTTTTTTTCTTTCTTATCTTGATAAGAGTGCTCTAGAGGACTCAGGTGTTCTCTTACACGGAGGTGTACGGTAACACAGTACATTTACTTGAGTTCTGAACTTAAGTACATTTCTTGAATGAATGAATAAATTAATGAATGTCTTTATTTATTTATTATTTATTGCAGTCCATAGAAAGACATACAATTACATAAAACAATAAACGTGAATAAAAAAAATCCAAATTAACATGTTGGACAGGCACTTTTTAAATACAAACTTTTAACCGTTAAGACGGGGGAAAGAATCTGTGTCCTTTTTAGATTTCTTTGGCTATTCAAAAAAATAGCAGATCTACAAGCTCATAGCGCGGCACTCTGTGCCGCGCTATGAGCTTGTAGATCTGCTGTTTTTTTTTTTTAAATCGTGAAGATTTGTGCAAATCTTTGAATATATATAAATTTTAAAGCGAACATTTGTAACTCAAACCTCCTTGGAACAAAACATTTTGAGATGGGGGTCCGCAGCCAAATACATATCTAGCAGATCTACAAGCTCATAGCGCGGCACTCGGTGCCATGCTATGAGCTTGTATATCTGCTATTTTTGAATAGCCCAAAGAAATCAAAAAATGACATCGAAACGTTCCCGGTCTTAAAGGGGAATACCACTACGATACGATACGATAATACTTTATTGTCAGTTTGCACTGAAATTTGTCTTGCGACCCAAAAACAGCCATGTATGCAACATATAACAGTACACACATTTGACATGACACAAGAAAACAACAAAATACATACATACAGACATGCAAAGACAAGAGCAATGTCCACCACTCAGCCTACCCCTGGCTTATAACTCCTGATTAAGCCTCAATGTCGTCTGATGGACAAAGG
Source organism: Gymnoscopelus microlampas (assembly GCF_963454915.1). Lineage (NCBI taxonomy): Eukaryota > Metazoa > Chordata > Actinopteri > Myctophiformes > Myctophidae > Gymnoscopelus > Gymnoscopelus microlampas. The sequence continues at coordinate 38,548,724 of NC_139949.1, read as the reverse complement.
ACCTCTTCAGTTTGACCTTATTGTATGTAGGAACACTGGCCCTCATTTATCAACGCAGCGTATAAACCGGCGTATATTTTTCCAATTTCCATATATTCGGCCGTACACCAACGTCGAAGTCACATTTATCAACGCATCCTACACAGCTGATCCGAGCTTACACTTGGTCCCAGCATTGATAAATGTCACGGCTGAAACGAGCGTCATTTAAATAACACGCCCTTAAAATATTCTCAAAACGCCCCGATTTTACGACATGAAGACGAACCAGAATACGACCAAAGACATGAAAAGCCAATAAGAAACAGTCGCCCCCCCCGCTGGCCTCGCCGCACACGCCTCTCTCTCTCGCTCTCTCTTGCTCTCTCGCTCTCTCTCTCTCTCTCTCACACACACACACACACACACACACACACACACACACACACACACACACACACACACACACACACACACACACACACACACACACACACACGCGCCCGCCCAACTTTGTCTTTCATGTCCGTGTCCGTAGCGTAGCGGTACATGAGACTCGGGCGGAATGCAGTGATTCCGTGCCGCCACGTTAATATTGGAGCGTCGGGTTTATATCCTTAACCCAGCCAGGTTGTGTAGCCTACATAACTTTCTATGACATAACTCCATAACATAGGACAAGCTACTAGTTTGTAGACCTCACTGTCCATGAAAACGTGGCCGGGACTCCCGGCGCAAAAGCGCTCGTATATTTTTGAAAATAGCAGATCTACAAGCTCACAACTGGCTTGTGAGCTTTTAGATCTGCTATTTTCAATACAGACAGATCTACAATCTTATCTGAATGACTGTTAAAGCAGTTTGTTTAAATTACTTTATAAAATGATATATTTTCACAGCCATTATTTATTAGTGTAGATATACACATTTAGGAGTGGATTATGTGTCCAGATGCTTGTCAGACAGTCAGACAATGGTGCTCCGCAGGTCTAGAATGGAATAAACGGGTGCAGCCAACGTCAACAACTGGTCTCGACCAGACGTGAGATCTCAGCGTACCGTAGGATAAAGCCCACGTCAGGATATATTGATAAATGCCGAAAATTGCGGTGATTACGCCGTACGCCCATTATTCGGGCTGCACCACGTTGATAAATGAGGGCCACTGTATCTCCTTCCTGAAGGCAGCAACCTATATTCTCCATACAAAGCATGGCTGTGTTTGAAGTGATATTCCTTGCCAACCTTATCATACTGTTATCATACGTAGATGTATAGAGCCTCTGAAGTGGTTGTCCAACAATCTTTGAACAAATGTTCACTTGCTGCAGCAGTTGTGACTTTAAAGCTACAGACAGACATCCATACCAGGTGGTACTACAGTACTGCAGGACACTCATAATAACAGAAGTGAAAAAACAAAAGAAGAATCTGTCTACTAGCACAAAAATATCTCAGACGGCGAAGGAAATAGACTCTTTGTTTTGTCTTCTTACCCACTGATTCAATCTGGTCTTTCCATGACAAAAGGTGGTCTATTACTACTCCTAGGTATGTATACGAACATACCTGGTTGATCTGTTCACTATGAATAGTATAATGGGGGATCTGTGTATCTCTAGTGGAGCACCAAAAACAATCTCTTCTGTCTTTTTTGTGTTAATGATAAGAGCGTTGTTATCACTCCACTCCACCACCTTATTTACAAAACTGTATCATCAGAGTACTTTAGAATGTATTGGTCTGGCTTGTCAGTGCGACATTCAGACAGACATTCCTCAGTACTACAGCTGTCAGTATAAAGGGTGAACAGTACAGCTGAGCTTACACAACCCTGGGGAGCACCAACATTAGTGGTTAATGCTGAGGAGAGGGTTTGTTCACTTTCACCCTCTGTACTCTGTTTTTAAGTAAAAGTAGTGTACTTAAGTAAAAGTATCAATACTGCAGTATAGAAATAATCTGTTACAAGTGAAAGTCCAGAATGAAAAATCTACTTGAGTAAATGTACAAAAGTGTTGGCATCAAAATGTACTTAAAGTACCAAACTATGTTTGTAAAAGAAATGTTTGAAAATGTTTGAAAATAGCCGATCTACAAGCTCACAACGCGTCGTGATGCGAGCTTGTAGATCTGCTATTTTCAAATAGCCTAGGTATAAAATAGGGCTATAAAGTGGTTAATGTATGTTTCATAATATCATAATTTATATCTGAAAAGTAACTAGTAACTAAAGTTTTCAAATAATTGTGGTGGAGTAAAAGTACAATATTTGCCTCTGGGATGTAGTGGAGTAGAAGTAAAAGTATTGGAAATTGGAAATGCTCAAGTAAAGTACAAATACCTCAAAATTGTACTTAAGTACAGTACTTAAGTAAATGTACTTAGTTACTTTACACCACTGGCTCTAAATAGAGTGATCTTAACTGCTTCTGAGCACATGCTGAACATAACGTGCAGGGATGTTCGCCTGTGCATACATCCTACGGCACTGTCTGTGAATATCATCATCATCTGTCATCTGTTCTGTAATAAAAGTTGGTCTGGAGTACTGTGTCTGTACTTTACTTGAGTATTTATTTGTAAGATTTCACTCCACTACATTCAAAGACAAATATTGTACTTTTGACTCATTTCTATAGGAAGGGATCAGGGGACACAGACTTACAAAAATACAACCAACCTATGTCAAGCCCTATTTCAAACCTAGTGAAAATGGAACATCTAAAAGCTCACAACATGTCACAATGTGATGTGTTGTGATCTTGTAGATCTGCTATTTTCTTTTCCTTAACATTTCAATACAGCAATGCATTGATGTTGAAAAGAAAATGTACTTTGGAATTGTAGCTACTTTGGAATACTTTTGAAAATTTTAATATTTTCTTTAAAGCAAGTACTCTGACAGAGCAACTTTCATTTGGCAGTATACTTTGACTCAAGTACTGCGGTTGAGTACTTTATACACTTCATGGTGTCTAGTATGAAACAGTTGCATTTTGATTCGTCAGCTGTGGAATATGGAGCTCTGGGAATGAGTGAAAAACCTTCAGGCAATGGGAATCACGCACACGCGCGCGCAGGCCACACACACACACACACACACACACACACACACACACACACACACACACACACACACACACACACACACACACACACACACACACACACACACACACACACACACACACACACACACACACACACACACACACACACACACACACACACACACACACACACTGGGGGCTTGGTTCAGAGTATGGGAAGCCCTCATTGGCTGGCCTTTAATTAGCCAATAGGGAGAAAAGTGAGAAAGTGACGACCAGTTGCAGTGTCTGTTTATTGACAGTCACTGTACTCCATGTCACATTGCTGGCAAACTTCCCCTCTCAACACCCACTGTATAAGTCCCCACACTACAGACAGTTCGATATTTGCTTGTCCATTCAAATTGAGCACAGTCTGCACTGCTGTATAATAGGCTGCCAGGAATCGTTCCCCAAACACCAAATGAATCCCATCTCCCAAGGCAACTCACACGGCTCAGATGGCATAAGTGTATATCTTTTTAACTCATTTTAGGTAGCTTTGAACAGGCCTGGAATTTCATTATCAGTGGTTGTTTAACCACTTTTTTTGTAATAGGTATTTAAAAATGACTGATTCAAAAGTTCATGTTCAGCTCTAGACTAATCAGAATCACTGGACTCATTTGAAGATGGGGATGGCGAGTCAGGGGTGTTAAGAATTCCGAATCTCAAGACAAGACTGATATGAAATGCCATTTACAGCTTGGCTACCAATATAAAGAAAACAAGTGCATCTGTGTCTGTTTTGAGCACCGAGCAGGCACGATATAGCGTTTCAGACGATAGAAGTGATAGAAGCACGCGCAGTAGCGTCTTGCATTCCCAGATTTGATCACCAGGCGGCAGCTTCACCGTTCTACCGCGATTTGGAAAGCTTATGGAAAGCCATTGGCGACCCCTTCATTGGCTGGCCCTTAGCCAATAGGGAAAAAGTGCTGCAGGGCATCTAGTTGTTAATTATAAGGTAAACTGAGGGTGCAGGGTGGCCATGTGTTGGAATCAATAATTATTTATTCATAGCTGAAGTGAAATTGCTAACCATCCCGCTCTCTCACATGTCATGAGATGACATACCGATACCATATGATGAACACAGTGGCCCTGAGAGGCTTAATATGATTAAAATATCTAATTATATTTGAAATTTGGCTGTGACACATTTACAGTGGTGGGAAAAGTTCTCACTTTTTCTACCTAAGTAAAAGTATCAATACTGCAATGTAGAAATAAGTAAAAGGCCTGTGTTCAAAATGTTACTTGAGTAAAAGAACAAAAGTATTGGCATCAAAATATACTTAAAGTACCAAAAGTAAAAGTACTAAAATGTTTGAAAATAGCAGATCTACAAGCTCACAACGCGTCGCGATGCGACGCGTCGTGAGCTTGTAGATCGGCTATTTTCAAATAGCCTATGTATAAAATAGGGCTGAAGTGGTTAATATATGTTTTATAATATCATATATATCATGTATCTGAAAAGTAACTAGTAACTAAAGTTTTCAAATAATTGTAGTGGAGTAAATGTACAATATTTGCCTCTGAGATATAGTGGAGTAGAAGTAAAAGTACAGAGAATTGGAAATACTCCAATAAAGTAAAAAATCCTCAAAAGTGTAAGTACAGTACTTAAGTAAATGTACTTAGTTACTTTACACCACTGCACATTTATTCATTGTCCATAAATAATTATGGACAATAATCCTGTCAATAATTCCTAATAGCTGGCCTGGCAGAGGTGGTCAGGGCATAAGTGTCGCCTGAGAGAAAGCCCCTTAAGTGAGAAGGCTGGTGTTATAGACCAGTGGACCCTGGCACCACCTCAAGGACACCTGGGGGTCCCCAGACCAGACCCACCTTTGAGATCTGCCCCACTAGACCATGTGGGTCTAGCAGTGACTATATACTAAGTTGTACATAATGTGTTGGTACCTGTATGATGTAGTTTTGATAAGCCCTGCCGTACATACTTCGTTGTTGTACTTTTTGATTGATTGAATACTTTATTGGAAGTTTGCAAAAAAAAAGCTGCAATCTACAAGCTCATAGCACGGCACCGAGTGCCACGCTATGAGCTTGTAGATCTCATAGCTAGGTTATGACTTTTACAGGGGCCAGTTTAGAATTGCAGCCACCTGAAGGTACTATTTTAGGGACATTTTGAAGGAGAGTAGGTTTTTACACCCATAGCAGGAGCACAATTTCAACCTTGTTTGTGCCAAATCTGGGTCGGACATGTTCAGTGGAGCTGCCTCTGGTGTTGTGATTGTGGACTTCATTTACGTTTTTGAAGTACTTTGACAGCTACATGGGTATCTTAACGTTGTGGTGTATCTTGTAGACCAGGCCCATTGCACGTTGCTGTACTCTGTCCTCAACCCTGAGCCATCCCACCCTTGCAAAGTGAGCAGGGGTTAGATGAGTTGTGGGTGTAAGGCCAAGGAGTAGCCTTACCAGTTTGTTTTGAGATGTCTGGAGCCTTGTTTTTAAGGCCTTTGTGGTGTTGTGGTACCACAAGGTGCATGTGACAAAATAAAATTAATCATTATTATCTGAATGTGAAAGTGGTTAATCAACAAAGTATTGTATGTTTCAATCAATAATGTGGTACTTAAGTACAGAATGACTTGCAGCAGTGAGCAGAGATGATTAATTCAATCCTGCTCATGGACACAGAGACATAACCTTTGTAAAGCATTGGGGATTTTATCGAAAGAGGTGAAATATAAAACCCCTAAAATGGGATTTGTCTCCAAATCCCAGTTGTTAGCATTCAGTAATTCCTTCAGACATGCCTTTCATGTGGAAAACCATCATCCATTCTGTTGATCATTGAGAGAACATTAAATGACCATTAAAGGGACAATTCACTTTTTACAAAGTAGGAAACGTCATTCACTAAGCCTCTCATATAAATTAGAAGAGCCGTCTTGATGCTGCTGTATTGAATAACTGTCAGCCGATATCAAACGTAATCTTTCCCCTCAGGGCTCTTTGCTAGTGTCCTTTCTGTTTTATGTTATTGTGGGGAAAGCTTTCGCTGAAAAAAGCCGTTCGACAAGCTCACAACGCAACGCAATGCGTTGCGTTGGTGTATTAGACGTTGGTGTAATACACGTTGCAAGGCCACTTGGCCTTTGGTGTTTGTTGAGGGCACAAAGGCCAAATGCCAGGGCAGGAAGGCCATCAAATACAATTTTAGTCCATTGAAAGAATTAATTGAGTTTAAGGGTTAAGAATGATTTAAATGCAATATGTAGACTATCTGCAGTGAAATAAATAGATTATGGTATACAATCTGATCCATGCTCAGCCCTGCACTAATCAAAGTCACTGGATTGGTTTAATGATGGGGACTCAGAGGAGTTATGAATTCAGAATCTCAACAAAAGACACTGGTGTCTACATGACAAGAAAGAGACACTGTTGTCTACATGACAAGAAAGAGACACTGGTGTCTACATATTGACAAGAAAGAGACACTGGTGTCTACATGACAAGAACAAGACACTGTTGTCTACATGACAAGAAAGAGACACTGGTGTCTACATGACAAGAAAGAGACACTGGTGTCTACATATTGACAAGAAAGAGACACTGGTGTCTACATGACAAGAAAGAGACACTGGTGTCTACATATTGACAAGAAAGAGACACTGGTGTCTACATGACAAGAAAGAGACACTGGTGTCTATGTATTGACAAGAAAGAGACACTGGTGTCTACATGACAAGAAAGAGACACTGGTGTCTACATATTGACAAGAAAGAGACACTGGTGTCTACATGACAAGAAAGAGACACTGGTGTCTACATATTGACAAGAAAGAGACACTGGTGTCTACATGACAAGAAAGAGACACTGGTGTCTATGTATTGACAAGAAAGAGACACTGGTGTCTACATGACAAGAAAGAGACACCGGTGTCTACATATTGACAAGAAAGAGACACTGGTGTCTACATGACAAGAAAGAGACACTGGTGTCTACATATTGACAAGAAAGAGACACACTGGTGTCTACGTATTGACAAGAAAGAGACACTGGTGTCTACGTATTGACAAGAAAGAGACACTGGTGTCTACATATTGGCAAGAAAGAGACACTGTTGTCTACGTATTGACAAGAAAGAGACACTGGTGTCTACGTATTGACAAGAAAGAGACACTGGTGTCTACATATTGGCAAGAAAGAGACACTGTTGTCTACGTATTGACAAGAAAGAGACACTGGTGTCTACATGACAAGAAAGAGACACTGTTGTCTACATGACAAGAAAGAGACACTGGTGTCTACGTATTGACAAGAAAGAGACACTGGTGTATACGTATTGACAAGAAAGAGACACTGGTGTCTACATATTGGCAAGAAAGAGACACTGGTGTCTACGTATTGACAAGAAAGAGACACTGGTGTCTACATATTGACAAGAAAGAGACACTGATGTCTACGTATTGACAAGAAAGAGACACTGGTGTCTACATATTGACAAGAAAAGAGACACTGGTGTCTACATGACAAGAAAGAGACACTGGTGTCTACGTATTGACAAGAAAGAGACACTGGTGTCTACGTATTGACAATAAAGAAACAGAGGAGGAAGTGGTACAGTCTGTTGGGGCATTAAGGCCACTGTGGCCTCAGGGCATGCCATTCTTTGGAGGGGCACAAGACCCAAACTGAGGGGCAACGACGGCCATGGCCTTCGTGGCCTCCCTGAAATTCCTGCCCTGCTCTCTTCCACAGAATCATTTCAATTGATGACCTTGCTGCCCTGGCATTTAGTCTCTTCAAAAATATTATGACGACACCAAAAGCCAAAGTGCCCTTGCCCTTAACCCATTCAATCCGGGAACGCATCCCTGTCATTTTAAGATTTCTTTGGGCTATTCAAAAATAGTAGATATACAAGCTCATAGCGCGGCACAGAGTGCCGCGCTATGAGCTTGTAAATCTGCAATTTTCGAAAAAATCTTGAAAATGTGTGCAAATCTTTGAATTTATGTTTTTTAAAGCGAACATTTTAAAAATATTTTGTTACAGCCCCCCCCCCTCCCCATCTGTATGAACAAATGTTCGCTTTAAAAAATCATTTTCAAAGATTTGCAGAAATGTTCAAGGTTTTTCAAAAGAAAAAGCAGATCTAGGGTGGCGCAGTCGGTAGCGCTGTCTCCTCACAGCTAGATGCTGGGTTCTGGGACGAAAGGGCCTTTCTGTGCGGAGTCTGTATGTTCTCCCTGTGTCCCCTAGGGGCTCTCCCCAGGCTGGCAGAGGAAGAGTAGCGCCCAAGATTACAAGCTCAGGCATTGGCACTGGGTGAAAAATGGGTTACAAAATCGTGGGATAAAAAAAATAATCTACAAGCTTTCTCAAGTACTCTGTTCTGCGCTATGAGCTTGTATATCTGCTATTTTTGAGGAGCCAAAGAAGTGAAAGTGAAGTGACTCAGGGTGGTGAGTGTGTGTGTGTGTGTGTGTGTGTGTGTGTGTGTGTGTGTGTGTGTGTGTGTGTGTGTGTGTGTGTGTGTGTGTGTGTGTGTGTGTGTGTGTGTGTGTGTGTGTGTGTGTGTGTGTGTGTGTGTGTGCGCGCGTGCGTGTGTGTGTCCACAAGTATTGTGTAATTTGAGAAGCAGACATTGTGAGGACCATATTCCTGGTTCCATGTTCCTGGTCCTCACAAGCAGAACGGTTGTGTTATGGTTAAAAAACATTGTTAAAGTTACGCTTACAATTAGGAAAATATTCAGGTTAGGATTAGACCTTTAGAGGTTATGTTTAGGGGGTTGGGGTTACTGTATGTATGCCTTATTAATAATTAGTTCCGAGCCTGTGTCACACAGTGAAAATAGCCGATCTACAAGCACATGACTCGTTGTGAGCTTGTAGATTGTCTATTTTCGGCTTTAGGGTTAAAAAAAGATTGCATTCATAACATTTTGTGTGTGTGTGTGTTGGAGAGGGAGTATTATGTCTACACGTAGATATGCATCTATCTGCCCGTGTTTCATATTAAACTGATAAAGTCTTTGATCCATGAATTAAATACAAATAACGATTGCCTTAATTTAATCTCATTTGTTCAGATGAAAGGCACGTGCGGTGGCGACCCACACAGCAACACATGAGCAGTGCTTACAACTGTCACGGCCCGCTGTGGTTTTGCATTTGCATTTTGTACCTCCTTTTTGTTCTTCATGCTTTGCGTATGCTATCATAGAAGCCTTTGTTCTCGCATAACAATTATGCAAAGGCCAAGCAGGAAAAAAACCTGCCAAATCCCTTGAAGAGCTCATGGTGAATTATGCCCCAAGCGAGTCACTACAGTGCAGAGTTATTGTTTTTGTTTATTATTTTGGCTTTGGTTCGCCCTGACGTCAAGCTTCTTCTTCTACACATAAGTCACTGTGTGCAGCAACATATTGAACATTTATTAGTCTCAGTCACTTGATTTGTGTAATTGTGGTGGTGGTGGTGTTGTTTGGGGGGGTGGGGGGGGGGGGGGGGGTAGATGTCAAAAAATGTAATTTGCTATGGATGACATTACACTAATGCACCCACGCACCCTTTCAAAATTGGATAGGTGCACTGAAGCGGCAAGTGTTACAACTTGGGGGAAGGACTTTTTTTAGAATAGAATTTTTTTGTGGGGGAGGGGGTGGGGGGCATCAATGCATCACCAACATAGAGGTAGATTTTAAACTGCTGGTCAGAACATCTGGAATTATAGTTACAGTTTGTCGGACATTTGGTAGGCTATTAAAAACAAATGGCCATATCCATCATTTTCAGTGCATGCCATGAATGACTGTGGATGAATGTTGCATGCGTTATGGAACTACAATTAGAGTTAGAGACAGAGAGTTCAGAGCACACAGCCATCATGTCATTTTGGATCCGACTTTCCTAGTGAGCGAAAGCTGTGTGTGTGTGTGTGTGTGTGTGTGTGTGTGTGTGTGTGTGTGTGTGTGTGTGTGTGTGTGTGTGTGTGTGTGTGTGTGTGTGTGTGTGTGTGTGTGTGTGTGTGTGTGTGTGTGTGTGTGTGTGTGCGCGTGCGTGTGTGCGCCTTAAAGGACAACTTTGTTTTTTTACAACCAAGGTTTATGTTTTAGATTGTAATTAAAGTAAGTAAACGATGAGTGTTAAAACATTTAAATGTACTGCTTTCTATAGTTTTAGCAATTTTCTCGATTTTTTTTTACAGTGGGCGGGGGGCATTCTGTCCAGTGGCTAAATATGTTTACACAATAACCCTGCGTTTTCTTTATCATTATTTACAGTAGCTCTTCTAGCCCCCAATAACTCACATCTGGCCATCAAAGACCACAGGACAGGACAAATGATCTAACTACATTTGTGTTAGATCAGATTGACCACATATTTGCAATAAGCCCTCGAGGTAGATTCTTGCTAGAGACCATGTTCTAGTGATTTCCTAAGTCATAAATACTGTAAATATTTCATTCTTATTTTCCCCACACTGCTCTTTGCTGAATTGTGCCTCGGGCAATTTGACAGTAGACATGTTTCAAAATTGGATAGGTGCACTGAAGCAGCAAGTGTTACAACTTGGGGGAAGGACTTTTTTCATAGCATTTTTAGTGGGGGAGGGGGTGGGGGCCATCAATGCATCACCAACATAGAGGTAGATTCTAAACTGCTGGTCAGAAGTTAAAGTACCAATACTGCAATATAGAAATACACTGTTACAAGTAAAAGTCCAGAATTCAAAATTGACTTGAGTAAAAGCACAAAAGTATTAGCATCAAAATGTACTTAAAGTACCTAAAGTAAAAGTACTACAATGTTTGAAAATAGCAGATCTACGAGCTCACAACGCGTCGCGATGCGACACGTTGTGAGCTTGTAGATCGGCCATTTTCAAATAGCCTATGTATGAAATAGGGCGTAATGTGTGCATCATAATTTATATCTGAAAGGTAAATAAGTAAGTAAAGTTTTCAAATAATTGTAGTGGAGTAATAGTACAATATTTGCCTCTGAGATGTGGTGGAGTAGAAGTAAAAGTACAGAAAATGGGAAATACTCCAGTAAATAAAAAAATCCTCAAAAGTGTACTTAAGTACAGTACTTGAGTAAATGTACTTAGTTACTTTACACCACTGCACATATGTATCAACATATTATTAATTTGCATTATTATTTATTCGTGCATTTGTGTTAGATCAGATTGCAATAAGCCCTCGAGGTAGATTCTTGCTAGAGACCATGTTCTAGTGATATCCTAAGTCATAAATACTGTAAATATTTCATTCTTATTTTCCCCACACTGCGCTGCGCTGAACTGTGCCTCGGGCAATTTGACAGTAGACATGTTTGTATACGGTGTAGGCCTGCCTGTCTGTCTGTCTGGTCTGTCAATCTTTCCATTTCCCTTGTGTTCTCTGTCTGGAAAGACCCCGCTATGAGATGAGTTATGGACAGGAGGAGACCCTTTAACCCTGAGAACTTTTTTTTCTTACATTTTTATCCCACAATTTTGTAACCCATTTTTTTCACCCAGTGCCTATTGCCTAAGCATGTAATCCTGGGCGCTACTCTCCCTCTGCCAGCCTGGGGAGAGCCCCGAACTGAGCTCATGCTTCCTTCAGTGCATGGAGGGGTTAGCAGGCCGCTTCTTATCACCTGACAGAGGGGGGAGTTTCCCCGGTAGGACGTAGCACGTGGAATGAACACGTTATTCCAACCACTTCCTTTCCCCTCCATCAGGCGCCCCGGCTGACCAGGGGGAGGCAGTATAGAGACTGATACTGCAATATAGAAATACTCTGTTACAAGTAAAAGTCCAGAATTCACCATTACTGCATGTTTTTGTGAGGCTACCTATCCTAGGGGACACGGGGAGAACATGCAAACTCCACACAGAGTAGGCCCTTTCACCAACCCTACCTAGGGTATGGGTGCTGATGACGCGGAGGAGAGAACACGCCCCCAGCGCCCACAGCGTCCGCGGCGGGAATCGAACCCAGGACCTTCTAGCTGTGAGGCGAGAACTGTCCTTTTGTCATTGCTACACACTGCAGAGCTCTGACAGGTCTGTCAGAGAATACCATACCATATTACTTTATTATCAGTTTTCACTGCCTTGCAGTGGTGGAAAAAGTACTCACATTTTGTACTTGAGTAAAAGTACCAAAGTATCGGTTTCCAAAATGTATAAAAAAATCTTTTGAAAATAGCCCGATCTATAAGCTCACAATGCGTTTTGAGCTGTATATCTGCTATTTTGAAATGGCCGAAATCTGAAGGTTAGGTTAGTGTGTTTTGTAATAATAATCAAAATCTACAATGTAACTAGTAACTAAAGTTTTCAAATAATGGACTAAAAGTATATTTGTTTTTGAGATGTAGTGGAGTGGAAGTAAAAGTACTGAAAATAGGAAATACTCCAGTAAAGTAAAAATACCTTTTGTACTTGAGTACATGTACTTAGTTGACGTAACAAAAGTGACCAAGTGAAATCCATAAAAAAACAATGAAGACAAGAGCAGCGATGTCCTTTGTTCTACTGGCCCCTTGGCCAGGTTCTAAATTTAGCCTCAATATAGATTACTGAACAACGGACTTCTGTAGTCTGACCTTATTGAATTCTGGAACAATACATCTCCTGGATATGGGTGGAGTGAAGCAAATGAAGAAAATAAAACTCTAAGGTCACATCTAAAATAAATGACCACTTTAACCCTAGCATCTCCATTCTACAACTTATATGCGTTGTTAGCTCATAGATCACAACGTTATTTTCGGTGACGAGATTTGGCATATAGAGGGAAAAAATCACACCCAGTGTGAAGTGAGCGGTGATATTTATGAGTTATTAATTTCATCGTGCTTCTCGGTAGCCAATCACAGCACGTCCTGCGAAGTGACGTGCTTACATTTTTTACATTATTATTCATTTCATCATGCGTCTCGCTAGCCAATCACAGCGCGTCTGCGAAGTTTGAAGTTAATTTCATCATGTGTCTAGCTAGCCAATCACAGCACGTCCTGCAAAGCTTAGCCTATGGGCGTGTTTTCCACAGCATGGCGTCACAGCGAAAGACAAATTTTCACGACGGAAAGAAAAACTTTCACCACGGATGGGTCCTAAACCCTCTTATATATAGGAGCGGTTGCACAGCTCAAAAAAAATGGAACAAGTAGCCTACAGAGCCTACCCCGGTCAACAGAGAATTAGTTACTAAGTATAGAGGGTTTAAGTGGTTAAAGGAGTAGTTCACCCAAAAAATGACTTATTTTCTATCAATTACACTAGGAGACTTAAAGTTGTACAGTGCAAATAAAAAAAAAAACGATTTTTAGCAGCCTCTGCTGGTCATTACCGTCACTGCAGGCCGTTCGTTTATTACTGCGTTACCCAGAATTCCATTCGTTTTCACCGGAAGACGGAAGCGTTTCAAAAAGCGTTCTTTTAATTGTTTCATACAATCTGTGGATCGTTTCTCTTAGCCAGCTTTTTCAGTTTTTTTTTCGTTCTTCAAATCATACAATCTCAGCGAGAGTTTCCTTTTTGTTATTAGCGCGGTAGTTCCTGGCCAAACAGGAAACCGGTGCAGTAGTTCCTGGCCAAACAGGAAACCGGTGCATTTCCGCTTCCATTTTCCGGCCAGATGACGTCATTTTCGCGGGACAGTCAACCCCGACAACGTTCAATAGAAAATATATAAATAAAATGCTTTCGGGGGTGAAATTCATGGAGTGGGTCTTGTGAAACATTTGCCACTCACAAAAGATATACAATTTAACTTTAGTTTTATTGAAAAAGTTACCTAGCATTACTATAAATTCAGGTAAATTGAGTCTCCTACTGGAGTCTCTGCTGGTCATCAAATTATTGGCTTAGGAATGGGACAAAAACAAATAAATCTTCATGAATTCAAGGCTTCATGGGGTGTGTAATTGGATTGAATTGGGACCAGAAACTCAAAGGAGGGGAAGAGAGAGGGAGAGAAGTCAGTTTTTGACAGATGCTTAAATAACAACACCAAGGTGAGGCCAAGTTGGCTGGCTGACTACCTACCTACCCCACTCTGCCAATCACCACTCCCCCCTGATGGTTAGAAAACAGGCAGAGAGATGTGATGGAGATAGACCATATCTGCGAGCGATGTGGTTGTGATGTGTTCCGAATGCCAAATACCTTCAGAGATCAGTGGTGAGGCTATTGTAGATGTTCTATCTGTCCTATTAGAACTGCATAGCCTGGCAACCCACCTACTGATACGGTTTGATGCCTCAATGCCTGTAGGGAACTCATTTAATCGGCTTGGGTCGCAGTTTGCCAACGAACAACAAACCATGTTGTTGTTGGTGTGTGTGTGTGTGTGTGTGTGTGTGTGTGTGTGTGTGTGTGTGTGTGTGTGTGTGTGTGTGTGTGTGTGTGTGTGAATGAATGTGTGTGGGCGTGAGTGGGTTGTTAATTACAGATAAAATTACATTTAGCATTGTTTATTCCTCGTGACATCTGTCATGGCCACACGTTTTCTTTTTTTTTATTATCTCCCTCTATCTCTCTCTCTCACTCTTTCTCTCTGTCTCTTGGGGTCTGTCTCTCTTGTACACTGACAACAAATGCACAACACCCACACAATTATGTCAGAGTGATTTTCAGATTGTTATTGTTGTACACAAAGGATAGGAGCGCTGCGTGTGGGTCCACAACAATGCTAAACAAGAACTGTGCTCTTTGGGATGGCTTGGATAAAATGCAATACGATTAGGAGGGCTAACTCCTCCACTATAGCAGTACGATACGATACGATAATACTTTATTGTCAGTTCACACTGAAATTTGTCTTGCGACCCAGCAGCCATGTATGCAACAATAAACAGTTCACACATTTGACATGACACAAGAAAAACAAAACACAATACAAAATACATACATAAAGACACACAAAGACAAGAGCAATGTCCACCTCTCAGCCTACCCTTGGCCTATAAATCCTGATTAAGCCTCAGTGTCGTCTGATGGACAAAGGACCTCTTCAGTTTGACCTTATTGTATGTAGGAACACCGTATCTCCTTCCTGAAGGCAGCAACCTATATTCTCCATACAAAGCATGGCTAGTGTTTGAAGTGATATTCCTTGCCAACCTTATCATACTATCCTTATACGTAGTTGTATAGAGCCTCTGAAGTGGCTGTCCAACAATCTTTGAACAAATGTTCAGTTGCTGCAGCAGTTGTGACTTTAAGGCTACAGACAGACATCCATACCAGGTGGTACTACAGTACTGAAGAACACTCATTATAACAGAAGTGAAAAACAAAAGAAGAATCTGTCTACTAGCACCAAAAGATCTCAAACGGCGAAGGAAATAGACTCTTTGCTTTGTCTTCTTACCCACTGATTCAATCTGTTCTTTCCATGACAGAAGGTGGTCAATTACTACTCCTAGGTATATATACGAACATACCTGGTTGATCTGTTCACTATGAATAGTTATGGGGGATCTGTGTCTCTCTAGTGGGGCACCAAAAACAATCTCCTCTGTCTTTTTTGTGTTAATGATAAGAGCGTTGTTATCGCTCCACTCCACCACCTTATTTACTCTGTGTTGGTGCAGTCCAGGATCACTGGAACTATCCAAAAGGGAAATCAAAACTGTATCGTCAGAGTACTTTAGAATGTATTGGTCTGTTTTGTCAGTGCGACATTCAGACAGACATTCCTCAGTACGACAGCTGTCAGTATAAAGGGTGAAAAGTACAGCTGAGCTTACGCAACCCTGGGGAGCACCAACATTAGTAGTTAATGCTGCGGAGAGGGTTTTGTTCACTTTCAGCCTCTGTACTCTGTTAGTAAGGAAGGAAGCATACCAGTGAATTAAGTATGGATTCAGTTGCAACTGCATCATCTTTGACACCAGAATATCAGACTGTATTGTATTGAAAGCTGAAGAGAAGTCTAAGAACAGCACCCTTGCATAATTCTTATTAGACTTATCTAGGTGTTTTGTAATGAAGTGGACCAGTGTGACAACCGCATCCTCTGTTCCGCAACCTTTCTTATAAGCAAACTGACAGGGGTCAAATTTGTCTTTAGTTATACTTACAAGATGTTGCAACAGTATTCTTTCCAGTGATTTCATGATCACTGAAGTGAGAGCTATGGGTCTATAATCCTTATGTTCTTTTGGACATTGGATTTTGGGTAGTGGTTTTATGTGTGAGGTTTTCCAACACAGGAATTGTGTGTGTGTCTACAGAGGTTTGAAAAATTGGTTGCCACACAGGAGCCAACTCAGATGCAAAGTTTTTGAGGAGAAAAGCACTGCACTCGTCCGGCCCATTAGCTTTCCTTGTGTTAGTACACCGAAACACTTTTCTGACATCCTCTTCAGTGATGACAATTCTGTCTGAGGGGGCAGGTGTTACAGCCTTGAGTATTTCAGTGCACTTAGAGGAATCGCCTAATGATTCGAATCTGGCAAAGAAAGTATTTAGGTCATTAGAAAAGCCAAGTTCATTATCTGTCACAATAGGTTTGGTTGGGGATGACATTCCTGTCATGGATTTCATAGTATCCCACGCCTTTTTGTGATTTTTGGCTTTAAACGCATCCTCTAGATGCTGTCTATGTGTCAATTTTGCCTGCCTCATTTTTGTTTTGAGCTTTCTTTCCGTCAACTTGAGTGCACCGAAGTCTTTGTTTATGAAGGCTATTTTCCTTTCATTTATTACATCTTTTATGTCCTTGGTCACATATGATTTGTTGTTCGGAAAGATTTTAATTTCCTTTGTAGGAACAACCAGCTGTACACAAAAATTAATATAATCATTTGTAACATTGGTTGTTTTGTCCAATGAACCTTCTCTAAATGTGTCCCAATCTGTACAGTCCAGGCATGCTTTTAGTTGTTCCTTGCTTTCATTTGTCCATGTCCTAACTACTTTCTTCTCCAGTTTTCCCCTCTTCAGTTTTGACTTATAGACTGGAGTCAAGCACACGACATTATGATCAGAGGTCAATATAGGCGGCCCAACCGTGGCAACATATGCTTTTGGAATGTTCACATAACACTTGTCCAGAATGTTATTTTTCCTAGTCGCATCCTTAACATATTGTTCGAATCCTGGCAACACGGTGTCCAGATAGCACTGATTTAAGTCCCCAAGCACGATGGCTGGTGCCTCTGGATACTGCAGTTGCAGTCCGTGTACACAGTCAGCAATGTTTTTTGCTGCTTGTGCAGCTCTTCCCGGCCCTTTAGGAGGCACATATACTAGAAACAGTAAAATGCACCCAAATTCGCGGGGAAGGTAGAAAGGTCTTAAAGTCATGCCTAGGATCTCCACGTTGGGATCGTCGCATATCCTAAGTTTGACGGAGAAGGATCGACACCAGAGATCATTTATGTACACACATACACCACCGTAACCACTCCCTCCACCTCTGTCCAGTCGTACCATAGTAAATCCGGGGACTTCATAAAGTGAGTCTGGTTTTGATGGCTGTAACCAGCTCTCAGTGAAACATAACAGTGATGCCTCACGAAAATCATGATTGTACCTGGTGTATGTCCTTATCGTGCCTATTTTGTTGTGCAGAGAACGCACGTTGGCCAGAACGATAGAAGGGAGCGGGGGGCGGGTGAATCTCCTCCGTAGTCGGGTCCGAATTCCCCCTCTTTTCCCTCGTCTCCTCTTCCTCTTTCCTCGGATCAACTCCACGGGGATGTTATCAAACACCGGTAGGTGGACGTGGTTTGCCGTTGTGTTCGGCTCCGGCGGCCGTAATGCCAGCAGTGCAGCTCGGCTGTACACACAGGCGGTCCCGGTCGCGCCGTTTTCACGCCAGATGTTTGTGTCGAGTTGAGTCTGTTCAACCGACAGGCAGGAGTTGATAGTCCATAGGATCAGCAGCAGAGTTATTTCTACCGCTCTCATCTTGTATCCCACAACAAGTAACAACATATAGGCACACGGACAACACAAATAACGAAAACAATAAGGCATACAAGGCCCTCTGAGATCGCGGTGCAGCCGCAGAGCAGCGCACACGGAAGCAGCAGAGCTGAGCTGAGCAGAGCTCAACTTGTGGGTCACATGATATTTTTAACTTTTTCTTCATTTTTGTGTGTTTTTGGTCTCCCCCACTTCTCTTCCGACTTCGAGCATGCAGGCTTTCATAGGCTATCTGTGTTTTTTTATGTAAATTGGTCTGAAAACAGTCCGTCAGATTTGTTCCCCCTGCCTACGTCACGTCTGGGAACAATTCCTCCCGTTTTTCAGTTCCCAAAAAAAAAAAAAAGTTTTTTATTTTGTATTTAAAAAAAAACAAATCTTTTTTTTTTTTTTTTACTTTTTCCACACAGAACCAGGAGATAACATGCATACAAACTGGCTCAATAGCGCCCCGTGCCAAACAGGACAATGTGGTATTGCAGGTGAAAGTGCTTTATAAGCCAGAGAGAAGTTAGTTGGAATGAGTATATCTGAGGCTTGATTTAGGCTCAAACCTTTTGAAAAACGTTTGAGGGACATAAACAATATGATATTAAATATTATTATTATTTTTTTAATTCATGGTGTAGCTCCTTTAAGTGACAATGTAAGGACTTTTAATACCTACAAAAACCTAAATAAAAAAAGACTATTACTGCATCAAAAGTAATCAACAAACTATACTATAAAGACTGGTCAAACATTCGCCAAATTGTTAAATAATTTAAGAAAGAGGCAAATGTTGTGAAAATAGGTGATCTACAAGCTTGTAGATCACCTATTTTCACAATATTTATCTGGGGAACCGAGTCAAACTAAATGTAATGCCTCAACTCCTACAAGTCCAAGTGCTTGTCAGGGTAGGGGGTCCCCAGTTCAAATAGTGTTAGTTAAACACATAATAAAAATGTGTTATTATTATTAGGAACTTTGCAAAGTTTTTTAATCTGTCTGTCTGTCTGTCTCTCACTCTTTTCTCTGCTACCCTCTTGCTCTCTTCCTCTGTCTATCTGCTTCTTTCTCATCTCTTTGCAGTTTCTCTTCGTCATTCGGTCCAGTATAAAATATCTCCTGCGGTGTGTCTCTCTCTCTCTCTCTCTCTCTCTCTCTCTCTCTCTCTCTCTCTCTCTCTCTCTCTCTCTCTTCTCTCTCTCTCTCTGCTAACCCACGCACTCTCTTTCCTTCGTGTTCATCTGCTTCTGTCTCCTCTCCTGTTCATCCCCTCGTCATCCTGTCCAGTCTGAAATATCTCCTGTGGTTCCGCTCTGTCTGTAAAATCTAAAAGTCAGCGTGGCGTCTCCTCCTTTTGTTTTCATGTGGAAACTGCAGAGTCAGGAGGACGGACTTGTCCAAATCGGTGGATTCTATTTACTGTAGCGTTAGACAGGAGGAAGAATCCGCTCCCCCAGGCCTCAGAAAAGACCAAAGTGCTCTGTCTCTGTCTCTCTCTGTTTCACTATCTCTCTCTTTCCCCGGACACACTACTAGACAATGCAAGCATTGGGAGGTCTGAGGCTGCTTAATCAAGCTCTCTGGTTTGATTCAGCAGCTTCAGACCTCCCAAAGAGTGGGAACCTGTGTGAATCTGCGCTGGCCTGCAGTCACACAGTGATACAGATAATTGTTGCTGTCGCGTTGAAACCAAAACTGTTCCTTCTTTAATTGTTATTAAAAAAAACTAAAAAACATTTTAAGAACACACACACACACACACACACACACACACACACACACACACACACACACACACACACAATCTTTAGAAAAATCATTAAAAAATCCAAAAAACATAGTTATCACCCAACAACTATATATTAATGTGCCCCATGGTCTCTTGTACACCTGTGATGATTACCATTTACCAATATGTTTTACATTAGCAATTATTAATAATAAAATATTGAAATATTACAGAATCCCATCCATTTCAATGTAATTTTTCAAAAAATCATAAAAAATTCAAAAAACATAGTTATCACCCAACAACTATATATTAATGTGCCCCATGGTCTCTTGTAAAGCTGTGATGATTATCAATATGTTTTACTGCAGCAATTATTAATAATAAATTATTGAAATATTACAGAATCCCATCCATTTCAGTGTAAATTTTCAAAAAATTCAATAAACATAGTTATCACCCAACAACTATATATTAATGTGCCCCATGGTCTCTTGCAAAGCTGTGATGATTATCAATATGTTTTACAGCAGCAATTATTAATAATAAATTATTTAAATATTACAGAATAATAATTCTTTGTAAGGGCAGGACAATAATGTGTCTTCACGTTTATTAGTGTAACAAATCACAGCCCGCGTGGCCGGTCGTCTTCAAGGCAGCTCATCAATAAGTTATGGGGTTCTGCGCGTTACGGCGAGAGCAATATTATTGTCACGGCTAACATGGAGTAAATTAGATTTCACTGTCAATGTTAGCCCGTCAAGCATGTTCAATTTAATGTGGGCCATAAGGTTAAGAACACTGACATTCCATTTATTATTATTCCAGTTCAGCGGATGGATTTCATCTGTAGTGGCTTAACCAGCCCGTTACATTCTGGATGGATGTGCCACTCTTTTGAAATTCCCAGGCTAATGTACGGCTCTTTAATTTATTTTTTCTCAAATGGAATCAGATTTAGCAACTCATATCTGCGTGTGTGTGTGTGTGTGTGTGTGTGTGTGTGTGTGTGTGTGTGTGTGTGTGTGTGTGTGTGTGTGTGTGTGTGTGTGTGTGTGTGTGTGTGTGCGCGCAGTTTTATGCAAATGCTGCATTGCATGCATTATGTACCACATGCATGCAGAGCTGCATCAAGGTGCTTATACAGTAAATGTGTATTGTGCAGAGTTTGCATGTGTACTCGTGCGTATGTGAGTGTATTTGTACACATCTGCACATTTGTGCGTGCACGCTTGATTGCTTGCACGCACAAGTGTGTTCGTGCGTGCGTGTGTGTGTGTGTGTGTGTGTGTGTGTGTGTGTGTGTGTGTGTGTGTGTGTGTGTGTGTGTGTGTGTGTGTGTGCATTCAGGGCCCGTGCAGCACAGTATGGAGTCATTACGGTTATTGACTTTTGACACAGCTGCCCCTGGCCTCAGGGCGGGATATAAATAGTCCCACTCTATCTCCCTCTCCCTGTGTAACTCTGTGTAACACAGAGAGGGACTATATAGTCCCACTCTTTCTCTTCATGTAACAGTGAGAGAAGCACTATACGACATCACTGTCTAATGCAGTGCTTCTCAAAGTGGGGTCCAGGAGCCCTCAGGGGTCCTTGGGCGGGGTTCACAGGGGTCCCCATAACTTCCATAGGCCTGGACCACACATGGACAAATGACATCATCAACCTGCGATGGGCATTGCCCCTATTGAGTGAAAGATGAACTGTTTCTAAAATAAATACAATATTTAAGGTGTTTTTAATTTTACATTTTAGTTGTAGTGGACAATTATAATGTATTAAGGCATATTCGGCTGATTAGCCAGGGATCCTTATAAGCCCCATTTAAAAAATGGCACAAAAAAAGCTCTGCTCTGAGACGCTCCGCTCCGCTCTGCTCTGAGACGCTCTGCTCTGAGACGCTCCGCTCCGCTCTGCTCTGAGACGCTCTGCTCTGAGACTCCGCTCCGCTCTGAGACGCTCTGCTCCGCTCCGCTCTGAGACGCTCTGCTCCGCTCTGAGATGCTCCGCTCTGCTCTGAGACGCTCTGCTCCGCTCCGCTCTGAGATGCTCCGCTCTGCTCTGAGACGCTCTGCTCCGCTCTGCTCTGAGACGCTCTGCTCTGAGACGCTCTCCTCCGCTCCGCTCTGAGACGCTCTGCTCCGCTCCGCTCTGAGACGCTCTGCTCCGCTCTGCTCTGAGACGCTCTGCTCCGCTCAGCTCTGAGATGCTCCGCTCCGCTCTGAGACGCTCCGCTCTGAGACGCTCTGCTCCGCTCCGCTCTGAGACGCTCCGCTCTGAGACGCTCTGCTCCGCTCCACTCTGAGACGCTCCGCTCTGCTCTGAGACGCTCCGCTCTGAGACTTTCTGCTCTGAGACGCTCTGCTCTGCTCCGCTCTGAGACGCTCTGCTCTGAGACGCTCCGCTCTGAGACTGCTCCGCTCTGAGACGCTCTGCTCCGCTCTGAGACGCTCTGCTCTGAGACGCTCCGCTCTGAGACACTCTGCTCCGCTCCGCTCTGAGACGCTCTGCTCTGAGACGCTCCGCTCTGAGACTGCTCCGCTCTGAGACGCTCTGCTCTGCTCCGCTCTGAGACGCTCTGCTCTGAGACGCTCCGCTCTGAGACGCTCTGCTCCGCTCCGCTCTGAGACGCTCCGCTCCGCTCTGAGACTCCTCTGCTCTGAGACTGCTCTGCTCTGAGACGCTCTGCTCTGAGACGCTCCGCTCTGAGACGCTCCGCTCTGCTCTGAGACGCTCCGCTCTGAGACGCTCTGCTCCGCTCCGCTCTGAGATGCTCCGCTCTGCTCTGAGACGCTCTGCTCCGCTCCGCTCTGAGACGCTCCGCTCTGAGACGCTCCGCTCTGAGACTGCTCCGCTCTGAGACGCTCCGCTCTGAGACGCTCCGCTCTGAGACTGCTCCGCTCTGAGTCGTCTGCTCTGAGACCCTCCGCTCTGAGACGCTCTGCTCCGCTCCGCTCTGAGACGCTCTGCTCCGCTCCGCTCTGAGACGCTCTGCTCTGAGACGCTCCGCTCCGCTCTGAGACGCTCTGCTCTGAGACGCTCCGCTCTGAGACACTCTGCTCTGAGACGCTCTGCTCCGCTCCGCTCTGAGACGCTCTGCTCCGCTCCGCTCTGAGACGCTCTGCTCTGAGACGCTCCGCTCTGAGACGCTCTGCTCTGCTCCGCTCTGAGACGCTCTGCTCCGCTCCGCTCTGAGACGCTCCGCTCCGCTCTGAGACGCTCCGCTCCGCTCTGAGACTCCTCCGCTCTGAGACTCCTCTGCTCTGAGACGCTCTGCTCTGAGACGCTCCGCTCTGAGACGCTCCGCTCTGCTCTGAGACGCTCTGCTCCGCTCCGCTCTGAGACGCTCTGCTCCGCTCTGAGATGCTCCGCTCTGCTCTGAGACGCTCTGCTCCGCTCTGCTCCGCTCCGCTCTGAGACGCTCCGCTCTGAGACGCTCTGCTCTGAGACTGCTCCGCTCTGAGACGCTCTGCTCTGAGACGCTCCGCTCTGAGACTCTCCGCTCTGAGACTGCTCCGCTCTGAGTCGTCTGCTCTGAGACGCTCCGCTCTGAGACGCTCTGCTCCGCTCCGACTTTCTGCTCTGAGACGCTCTGCTCTGAGACGCTCTGCTCTGAGACGCTCTGCTCTGAGACGCTCTGCTCCGCTCCGCTCCGCTCTGAGACGCTCCGCTCTGCTCCGCTCTGAGACGCTCTGCTCTGAGACGCTCCGCTCTCTGCTCCACTCCGCGTCTCAGAGCGGAGCGTCTCAGAGCTCTGCTCCGCTCCGCTCTGAGACTGCTCTGCTCTGAGACGCTCTGAGATGCTCCGCTCCGCTCTGAGACGCTCTGCTCCGCTCTGAGACGCTCCGCTCTGAGATGCTCCGCTCCGCTCTGAGACGCTCCGCTCTGAGACGCTCTGCTCCGCTCCGCTCTGAGACGCTCCGCTCTGAGACTGCTCCGCTCTGAGACGCTCTGCTCCGCTCCGCTCTGAGACGCTCTGCTGCTCTGAGACGCTCCGCTCTGAGAGTGCTCCGCTCTGAGACGCTCTGCTCTGAGATGCTCTGCTCTGAGACGCTCCGCTCTGAGACGCTCTGCTCTGAGACGCTCTGAGACGCTCCGCTCTGAGACGCTCCGCTCTGAGACGCTCTGAGACGCTCTGCTCTGAGACTGCTCTGCTCTGAGACGTTCTGCTCTGAGATGCTCCGCTCTGAGACGCTCTGCTCTGAGACGCTCTGCTCCGCTCCGCTCTGAGACGCTCCGCTCTGAGACGCTCGACGCTCCGCTCTGAGACGCTCTGCTCCGCTCCGCTCTGAGACGCTCTGAGACGCTCTGCTCCGCTCCGCTCTGAGACGCTCTGCTCTGAGACGCTCTGAGACGCTCCGCTCTGAGACTGCTCCGCTCTGAGACTGCTCCGCTCTGAGACGCTCTGCTCCGCTCCGCTCTGAGACGCTCTGCTCTGAGACGCTCTGCTCCGCTCTGCTCTGAGACGCTCTGCTCCGCTCTGCTCTGAGACGCTCTGCTCCGCTCCGCTCTGAGACGCTCCGCTCTGAGACGCTCTGCTCCGCTCCGCTCTGAGACGCTCCGCTCTGAGACGCTCTGCTCCGCTCCGAGACAATCCGCTCTGAGACGCTCTGCTCCGCTCCGCTCTGAGACGCTCCGCTCTGAGACGCTCCGCTCTGAGACGCTCCGCTCTGAGACGCTCTGCTCTGAGACGCTCTGCTCCGCTCCGCTCTGAGACGCTCTGCTCCGCTCCGCTCTGAGATGCTCCGCCCTGCTCCGCTCTGAGACGCTCTGAGACGCTCTGCTCCGCTCCACTCTGAGACGCTCCGCTCTGAGACTTTCTGCTCTGAGACGCTCTGCTCTGCTCCGCTCTGCTCCGCTCTGCTCCGCTCTGAGATGCTCCGCTCCGCTCTGAGACGCTCTGCTCCGCTCTGAGACGCTCTGCTCTGAGACGCTCCGCTCTGAGACTGCTCCGCTCTGAGACGCTCTGCTCTGAGACGCTCCGCTCTGAGACGCTCCGCTCTGAGACGCTCTGCTCCGCTCCGCTCTGAGACGCTCTGCTCCGCTCCGCTCTGAGACGCTCCGCTCTGAGACGCTCCGCTCTGAGACGCTCTGCTCCGAGACGCTCCGCTCTGAGACGCTCTGCTCCGCTCCGCTCTGAGACGCTCTGCTCTGAGACGCTCCGCTCTGAGACGCTCTGCTCCGCTCTGAGACGCTCTGCTCCGCTCCGCTCTGAGATGCTCTGCTCTGAGACGCTCTGCTCCGCTCCGCTCTGAGACGCATTGCTCTGAGACGCTCTGCTCCGCTCCCCTCTGAGACGCTCTGCTCCGCTCTGCTCCGCTCCGCTCTGAGACGCTCCGCTCTGAGACGCTCTGCTCCGCTCCGCTCTGCTCCGCTCCGCTCTGCTCCGCTCCGCTCTGCTCCGCATTGCTCTGAGACGCTCTGCTCCGCTCTGAGACGCTCTGCTCCGCTCCGCTCTGAGACGCTCTGCTCTGAGACGCTCTGCTCCGCTCCGCTCTGAGACGCATTGCTCTGAGACGCTCTGCTCCGCTCCGCTCTGAGACGCTCTCTCTGATGCTCCGCTCTGAGACGCTCTGCTCCGCTCCGCTCTGAGACGCTCCGCTCTGAGACGCTCTGCTCCGCTCCGCTCTGAGACGCTCTGCTCCGCTCCGCTCTGAGACGCTCTGCTCTGAGACGCTCCGCTCTGAGACGCTCTGCTCCGCTCCGCTCTGCTCCGCATTGCTCTGAGACGCTCTGCTCCGCTCTGAGACGCTCTGCTCCGCTCCGCTCTGAGACGCTCTGCTCTGAGACGCTCTGCTCCGCTCCGTTCTGAGACGCATTGCTCTCAGACGCTCCGCTCTGAGACGCTCTGCTCCGCTCCGCTCTGAGACGCTCTGCTCCGCTCTGCTCCGCTCCGCTATGAGACGCTCTGCTCCGCTCCGCTCTGAGACCGCTCCGCTCTGAGATGCTCCGCTCTGAGACGCTCTGCTCCGCTCCGCTCTGAGACGCTCCGCTCTGAGACGCTCTGCTCCGCTCCGCTCTGAGATGCTCCGCTCTGCTCTGAGATGCTCCGCTCTGCTCTGAGACGCTCCGCTCTGAGACGCTCTGCTCCGCTACGCTCCGCTCTGAGATGCTCCGCTCTGCTCTGAGACGCTCTGCTCCGCTCCGCTCTGAGATGCTCCGCTCTGCTCTGAGACGCTCTGCTCCGCTCCGCTCTGAGATGCTCCGCTCTGCTCTGAGACGCTCTGCTCCGCTCCGCTCTGAGATGCTCCGCTCCGCTCTGAGACGCTCTGCTCCGCTCCGCTCTGAGATGCTCCGCTCTGCTCTGAGACGCTCCGCTCTGAGATGCTCCGCTCTGCTCTGTGACGCTCTGCTCCGCTCCGCTCTGAGATGCTCCGCTCTGAGACGCTCTGCTCCGCTCCGCTCTGAGACGCTCCGCTCTGCTCCGCTCCGCTCTGAGATGCTCCGCTGTGCTCTGAGATGCTCCGCTCTGCTCTGAGACGCTCCGCTCTGAGATGCTCCGCTCTGCTCTGAGACGCTCTGCTCCGCTCCGCTCTGAGATGCTCCGCTCTGCTCCGCTCTGCTCCGCTCTGCTCCGCTCTGCTCCGCTCTGAGATGCTCCGCTCTGCTCCGCTCTGCTCTGAGACGCTCCGCTCTGAGATGCTCCGCTCTGCTCTGAGACGCTCTGCTCCGCTCCGCTCTGAGATGCTCCGCTCTGCTCCGCTCTGCTCTGAGACGCTCTGAAACGCTCCGCTCTGCTCTGAGACGCTCCGCTCTGAGATGCTCCGCTCTGCTCTGAGACGCTCTGCTCCGCTCCGCTCTGAGATGCTCCGCTCTGCTCTGAGACGCTCCGCTCTGCTCTGAGACGCTCTGCTCCGATCCGCTCTGAAACGCTCCGCTCTGCTCTGAGACGCTCCGCTCTGAGATGCTCCGCTCTGCTCTGAGACGCTCTGCTCCGCTCCGCTCTGAGATGCTCCGCTCTGCTCCGATCCGCTCTGAGACGCTCTGCTCCGCTCCGCTCTGAAACGCTCCGCTCTGAGACGCTCTGCTCCGCTCCGCTCTGAGATGCTCCGCTCTGCTCTGAGACGCTCTGCGCCGCTCCGCTCTGAGATGCTCCGCTCTGCTCTGAGACGCTCTGCTCCGCTCCGCTCTGAGATGCTCCGCTCTGCTCCGCTCCGCTCTGAGACGCTCTGCGCCGCTCCGCTCTGAGATGCTCCGCTCTGCTCTGAGATGCTCCGCTCTGCTCTGAGACGCTCCGCTCTCAGATGCTCCGCTCTGCTCTGAGACGCTCTGCGCCGCTCCGCTCTGAGATGCTCCGCTCTGCTCTGAGATGCTCCGCTCTGCTCTGAGACGCTCTGCTCCGCTCCGCTCTGAGACGCTCCGCTCTGCTCTGAGACGCTCTGCTCCGCTCCGCTCTGAGATGCTCCGCTCTGCTCCGCTCCGCTCTGAGACGCTCTGAGACGCTCTGCTCCGCTCCGCTCTGAGACGCTCTGCTCCGCTCCGCTCTGAGATGCTCCGCTCTGAGACGCTCCGCTCTGAGACGCATTGCTCTGAGACGCTCTGCTCCGCTCCGCTCTGAGACGCTCTGCTCCGCTCCGCTCTGAGATGGTCCGCTCTGCTCTGAGATGCTCCGCTCTGCTCTGAGACGCTCCGCTCTGAGATGCTCCGGTCTGCTCTGAGACGCTCTGCTCCGCTCCGCTCTGAGATGCTCCGCTCCGCTCTGAGACGCTCTGCTCCGCTCTGCTCCGCTCCGCTCTGCTCTGAGACGCTCTGCTCGCTCCGCTCTGAAACGCTCCGCTCTGCTCTGAGACGCTCTGCTCCGCCCCGCTCTGAGACGCTCTGCGCCGCTCCGCGCCGCTCTGCTCCGCCCCGCTCTGAGACGCTCTGCGCCGCTCCGCGCCGCTCCGCTCCGCTCTGCTCTGAGACGCTCCGCTCTGAGATGCTCCGCTCTGCTCTGAGACGCTCTGCTCCGCTCCGCTCTGAGATGCTCCGCTCTGCTCTGAGACGCTCTGCTCCGCTCCGCTCTGAGATGCTCCGCTCTGAGACGCTCTGCTCCGCTCCGCTCTGAGACGCTCTGCTCCGCTCCGCTCTGCTCCGCTCCGCTCTGAGACGCTCTGCTCCGCTCCGCTCTGAGATGCTCCGCTCTGAGACGCTCTGCTCCGCTCCGCTCTGAGACGCATTGCTCTGAGACGCTCCGTTCTGCTCTGAGACGCTCTGCTCCGTTCCGCTCTGAGATGCTCCGCTCTGAGACGCTCTGCTCCGCTCCGCTCTGAGACGCTCTGCTCCGCTCCGCTCTGCTCCGCTCCGCTCTGAGATGCTCCGCTCTGCTCCGCTCCGCTCTGAGACGCTCTGCTCCGTTCCGCTCTGAGATGCTCCGCTCTGAGACGCTCTGCTCCGCTCCGCTCTGAGACGCTCCGCTCTGAGA
This sequence comes from Gymnoscopelus microlampas, assembly GCF_963454915.1. NCBI lineage: Eukaryota > Metazoa > Chordata > Actinopteri > Myctophiformes > Myctophidae > Gymnoscopelus > Gymnoscopelus microlampas. Next base: position 38,520,595 of record NC_139949.1, on the reverse strand, counting down.
CGCTCTGCTCCGCTCCGCTCTGAGACGCTCTGCTCCGCTCCGCTGAGCAGAGCGGAGCATCTCAGAGCGGAGCGGCGCAGAGCGTCTCAGAGCGTGGCGGAGCAGAGCGTCTCAGAGCAGAGCGGAGCGTTTCAGAGCGGAGCTAGCAGAGCGTCTCAGAGCAGAGCGGAGCGGAGCAGAGCGTCTCAGAGCGGAGCGGAGCAGAGCGGAGCATCTCAGAGCGGATCTCTGAGACGCTCCGCTCTGAGACTGCTCTGAGACGCTCTGCTCAACTCCGCTCTGAGATGCTCCGCTCTGCTCCGCTCTGAGACTGCTCTGAGACGCTCTGCTCCGCTCTGCTCCGCTCCGCTCTGCTCCGCTCCGCTCTGCTCCGCTCCGCTCTGCTCCGCTCCGCTCCGCTCCGCTCCGCTCTGAGATTCTCCGCTCTGCTCCGCTCCGCTCTGAGACGCTCTGCTCGCTCCGCTCTGAAACGCTCCGCTCTGAGACGCTCTGCTCCGCTCCGCTCTGAGACGCTCTGCTCCGCTCCGCTCTGAGATGCTCCGCTCTGAGACGCTCCGCTCTGAGACGCTCCGCTCCGCTCTGCTCTGAGACGCTCTGCTCTGAGACGCTCTGCTCCGCTCCGCTCTGAGACGCTCTGCTCCGCTCCGCTCTGAGACGCTCTGCTCCGCTCCGCTCTGAGATGCTCCGCTCTGCTCTGAGACGCTCCGCTCTGAGATGCTCCGCTCTGCTCTGAGACGCTCTGCTCCGCTCCGCTCTGAGATGCTCCGCTCTGGGACGCTCTGCTCCGCTCCGTTCTGAGACGCTCCGCTCTGAGACGCTCTGCTCCGCTCCGCTCTGAGATGCTCCGCTCTGCTCTGAGATGCTCCGCTCTGCTCTGAGACGCTCCGCTCTGAGATGCTCCGCTCTGCTCTGGGACGCTCTGCTCCGCTCCGCTCTGAGATGCTCCGCTCTGCTCTGAGACGCTCTGCTCCGCTCCGCTCTGAGATGCTCCGCTCTGCTCTGAGACGCTCTGCTCCGCTCCGAGATGCTCCGCTCTGCTCTGAGACGCTCTGCTCCGCTCCGCTCTGAAACGCTCCGCTCTGCTCTGAGACGCTCCGCTCTGAGATGCTCCGCTCTACTCTGAGACGCTCTGCTCCGCTCCGCTCTGCTCTGAGACGCTCTGCTCCGCTCCGCTCTGAAACGCTCCGCTCTGCTCTGAGACGCTCCGCTCTGAGATGCTCCGCTCTGCTCTGAGACGCTCTGCTCCGCTCCGCTCTGAGATGCTCCGCTCTGCTCCGCTCTGAGACGCTCTGCTCCGCTCCGCTCTGAAACGCTCCGCTCTGCTCTGAGACGCTCCGCTCTGCTCTGAGACGCTCTGCTCCGCTCTGAGACGCTCTGCTCCGCTCCGCTCTGAAACGCTCCGCTCTGCTCTGAGACGCTCCGCTCTGCTCTGAGACGCTCTGCTCCGCTCCGCTCTGAGACGCTCTGCGCCGCTCCGCTCTGAGATGCTCCGCTCTGCTCTGAGATGCTCCGCTCTGCTCTGAGACGCTCTGCTCTGAGATGCTCCGCTCTGCTCTGAGACGCTCTGCGCCGCTCCGCTCTGAGATGCTCCGCTCTGCTCTGAGATGCTCCGCTCTGCTCTGAGACGCTCTGCTCCGCTCCGCTCTGAGACGCTCTGCTCCGCTCCGCTCTGAGACGCTCTGCTCCGCTCCGCTCTGAGATGCTCCGCTCTGAGACGCTCTGCTCCGCTCCGCTCTGAGATGCTCCGCTCTGAGACGCTCCGCTCTGAGACGCATTGCTCTGAGACGCTCTGCTCCGCTCCGCTCTGAGACGCTCTGCTCCGCTCCGCTCTGAGATGGTCCGCTCTGCTCTGAGATGCTCCGCTCTGCTCTGAGACGCTCCGCTCTGAGATGCTCCGGTCTGCTCTGAGACGCTCTGCTCCGCTCCGCTCTGAGATGCTCCGCTCCGCTCTGAGACGCTCTGCTCCGCTCCGCTCTGCTCTGAGACGCTCTGCTCGCTCCGCTCTGAAACGCTCCGCTCTGCTCTGAGACGCTCTGCTCCGCCCCGCTCTGAGACGCTCTGCGCCGCTCCGCGCCGCTCCGCTCCGCTCTGCTCTGAGACGCTCCGCTCTGAGATGCTCCGCTCTGCTCTGAGACGCTCTGCTCCGCTCCGCTCTGAGACGCTCTGCTCCGCTCCGCTCTGAGATGCTCCGCTCTGCTCCGCTCCGAGACGCTCTGCTCCGCTCCACTCTGAGATGCTCCGCTCTGCTCCGCTCCGCTCTGAGACGCTCTGCTCTGCTCTGAGACGCTCTGCTCGCTCCGCTCTGAGATGCTCCGCTCTGGGACGCTCTGCTCCGCTCCGTTCTGAGACGCTCCGCTCTGAGACGCTCTGCTCCGCTCCGCTCTGAGATGCTCCGCTCTGCTCTGAGATGCTCCGCTCTGCTCTGAGATGCTCCGCTCTGCTCTGAGACGCTCCGCTCTGAGATGCTCCGCTCTGCTCTGAGACGCTCTGCTCCGCTCCGCTCTGAGATGCTCCGCTCTGCTCTGAGACGCTCTGCTCCGCTGCGCTCTGAGATGCTCCGCTCTGCTCTGAGACGCTCTGCTCCGCTCCGAGATGCTCCGCTCTGCTCTGAGACGCTCTGCTCCGCTCCGCTCTGAAACGCTCCGCTCTGCTCTGAGACGCTCCGCTCTGAGATGCTCCGCTCTACTCTGAGACGCTCTGCTCCGCTCCGCTCTGCTCTGAGACGCTCTGCTCCGCTCCGCTCTGAAACGCTCCGCTCTGCTCTGAGACGCTCCGCTCTGAGATGCTCCGCTCTGCTCTGAGACGCTCTGCTCCGCTCCGCTCTGAGATGCTCCGCTCTGCTCCGCTCTGAGACGCTCTGCTCCGCTCCGCTCTGAAACGCTCCGCTCTGCTCTGAGACGCTCCGCTCTGCTCTGAGACGCTCTGCTCCGCTCTGAGACGCTCTGCTCCGCTCCGCTCTGAAACGCTCCGCTCTGCTCTGAGACGCTCCGCTCTGCTCTGAGACGCTCTGCTCCGCTCCGCTCTGAGACGCTCTGCGCCGCTCCGCTCTGAGATGCTCCGCTCTGCTCTGAGATGCTCCGCTCTGCTCTGAGACGCTCTGCTCTGAGATGATCCGCTCTGCTCTGAGACGCTCTGCGCCGCTCCGCTCTGAGATGCTCCGCTCTGCTCTGAGATGCTCCGCTCTGCTCTGAGACGCTCTGCTCCGCTCCGCTCTGAGACGCTCCGCTCTGCTCTGAGACGCTCTGCTCCGCTCCGCTCTGCTCCGCTCCGCTCTGCTCCGCTCCGCTCTGAGACGCTCTGCTCCGCTCCGCTCTGAGATGCTCCGCTCTGAGACGCTCTGCTCCGCTCCGCTCTGAGATGCTCCGCTCTGAGACGCTCCGCTCTGCTCCGCTCCGCTCTGCTCCGCTCCGCTCTGAGACGCTCTGCTCCGCTCCGCTCTGAGATGCTCCGCTCTGAGACGCTCTGCTCCGCTCCGCTCTGAGACGCATTGCTCTGAGACGCTCTGCTCCGCTCCGCTCTGAGACGCTCTGCTCCGCTCCGCTCTGAGATGGTCCGCTCTGCTCTGAGATGCTCCGCTCTGCTCTGAGACGCTCCGCTCTGAGATGCTCCGGTCTGCTCTGAGACGCTCTGCTCCGCTCCGCTCTGAGATGCTCCGCTCCGCTCTGAGACGCTCTGCTCCGCTCCGCTCTGCTCTGAGACGCTCTGCTCGCTCCGCTCTGAAACGCTCCGCTCTGCTCTGAGACGCTCTGCTCCGCCCCGCTCTGAGACGCTCTGCGCCGCTCCGCGCCGCTCCGCTCCGCTCTGCTCTGAGACGCTCCGCTCTGAGATGCTCCGCTCTGCTCTGAGACGCTCTGCTCCGCTCCGCTCTGAGACGCTCTGCTCCGCTCCGCTCTGAGATGCTCCGCTCTGCTCCGCTCCGAGACGCTCTGCTCCGCTCCACTCTGAGATGCTCCGCTCTGCTCCGCTCCGCTCTGAGACGCTCTGCTCTGCTCTGAGACGCTCTGCTCGCTCCGCTCTGAAACGCTCCGCTCTGCTCTGAGACGCTCTGCTCCGCCCGGCTCTGAGATGCTCCGCTCTGAGATGCTCCGCTCTGCTCTGAGATGCTCCGCTCTGCTCTGAGACGCTCCGCTCTGAGATGCTCCGCTCTGCTCTGAGACGCTCTGCTCCGCTCCGCTCTGAGACGCTCTGCTCCGCTCCGCTCTGCTCTGAGACGCTCTGCTCGCTCCGCTATGAAACGCTCCGCTCTGAGACGCTCTGCTCCGCTCTGAGACGCTCTGCTCCGCTCTGAGACGCTCTGCTCCGCTCCGCTCTGCTCTGAGACGCTCTGCTCGCTCCGCTATGAAACGCTCCGCTCTGAGACGCTCTGCTCCGCTCTGAGACGCTCCGCTCCGCTCTGAGACGCTCTGCTCCGCTCCGCTCTGAGATGCTCCGCTCTGAGACGCTCCGCTCTGAGACGCTCCGCTCCGCTCTGCTCTGAGACGCTCTGCTCTGAGACGCTCTGCTCCGCTCCGCTCTGAGACGCTCTGCTCCGCTCCGCTCTGAGATGCTCCGCTCTGAGACGCTCCGCTCTGAGACGCATTGCTCTGAGACGCTCTGCTCCGCTCCGCTCTGAGACGCTCTGCTCCGCTCCGCTCTGAGATGGTCCGCTCTGCTCTGAGATGCTCCGCTCTGCTCTGAGACGCTCCGCTCTGAGATGCTCCGGTCTGCTCTGAGACGCTCTGCTCCGCTCTGCTCTGAGATGCTCCGCTCCGCTCTGAGACGCTCTGCTCCGCTCCGCTCTGCTCTGAGACGCTCTGCTCGCTCCGCTCTGAAACGCTCCGCTGTGCTCTGAGACGCTCTGCTCCGCCCCGCTCTGAGACGCTCTGCGCCGCTCCGCTCTGAGATGCTCCGCTCTGCTCTGAGACGCTCCGCTCTGAGATGCTCCGCTCTGCTCTGAGACGCTCTGCTCCGCTCCGCTCTGAGATGCTCCGCTCTGCTCTGAGACGCTCTGCTCCGCTCCGCTCTGAGATGCTCCGCTCTGCTCCGCTCTGAGACGCTCTGCTCCGCTCCGCTCTGAAACGCTCCGCTCTGCTCTGAGACGCTCCGCTCTGCTCTGAGACGCTCTGCTCCGCTCCGCTCTGAGACGCTCTGCGCCGCTCCGCTCTGAGATGCTCCGCTCTGCTCTGAGATGCTCCGCTCTGCTCTGAGACGCTCCGCTCTCAGATGCTCCGCTCTGCTCTGAGACGCTCTGCGCCGCTCCGCTCTGAGATGCTCCGCTCTGCTCTGAGACGCTCCGCTCTGCTCTGAGACGCTCTGCTCCGCTCCGCTCTGAGACGCTCCGCTCTGCTCTGAGACGCTCTGCTCCGCTCCGCTCTGAGATGCTCCGCTCTGCTCCGCTCCGCTCTGAGACGCTCTGAGATGCTCCGCTCTGAGACGCTCTGCTCTGAGACGCTCTGCTCCGCTCCGCTCTGAGACGCATTGCTCTGAGACGCTCTGCTCCGCTCCGCTCTGAGACGCTCTGCTCCGCTCCGCTCTGAGATGGTCCGCTCTGCTCTGAGATGCTCCGCTCTGCTCTGAGACGCTCCGCTCTGAGATGCTCCGGTCTGCTCTGAGACGCTCTGCTCCGCTCCGCTCTGAGATGCTCCGCTCCGCTCTGAGATGCTCCGCTCCGCTCTGAGACGCTCTGCTCCGCTCCGCTCTGCTCTGAGACGCTCTGCTCGCTCCGCTCTGAAACGCTCCGCTCTGCTCTGAGACGCTCTGCTCCGCCCCGCTCTGAGACGCTCTGCGCCGCTCTGCGCCGCTCCGCTCCGCTCCGCTCCGCTCTGCTCTGAGACGCTCCGCTCTGAGACGCTCCGCTCTGAGATGCTCCGCTCTGCTCTGAGACGCTCTGCTCCGCTCCGCTCTGAGACGCTCTGCTCCGCTCCACTCTGAGATGCTCCGCTCTGCTCCGCTCCGCTCTGAGACGCTCTGCTCGCTCCGCTCTGCTCCGCTCCGCTCTGCTCTGAGACGCTCTGCTCGCTCCGCTCTGAAACGCTCCGCTCTGCTCTGAGACGCTCTGCTCCGCCCGGCTCTGAGATGCTCCGCTCTGAGATGCTCCGCTCTGCTCTGAGATGCTCCGCTCTGCTCTGAGACGCTCCGCTCTGAGATGCTCCGCTCTGCTCTGAGACGCTCTGCTCGCTCCGCTCTGAAACGCTCCGCTCTGAGACGCTCTGCTCCGCTCCGCTCTGAGACGCTCTGCTCCGCTCCGCTCTGAGATGCTCCGCTCTGAGACGCTCCGCTCTGAGACGCTCCGCTCCGCTCTGCTCTGAGACGCTCTGCTCTGAGACGCTCTGCTCCGCTCCGCTCTGAGACGCTCTGCTCCGCTCCGCTCTGAGACGCTCCGCTCCGCTCTGAGACGCTCTGCTCTGCTCTGAGACGCTCCGCTCTGAGATGCTCCGCTCTGCTCTGAGTCGCTCTGCTCCGCTCCGCTCTGAGATGCTCCGCTCTGAGACGCTCTGCTCCGCTCCGCTCTGAGACGCTCCGCTCTGAGACGCTCTGCTCCGCTCCGCTCTGAGATGCTCCGCTGTGCTCTGAGATGCTCCGCTCTGCTCTGAGACGCTCCGCTCTGAGATGCTCCGCTCTGCTCTGAGACGCTCTGAGACGCTCCGCTCTGAGATGCTCCGCTCTGCTCCGCTCTGCTCTGAGACGCTCTGAAACGCTCCGCTCTGCTCTGAGACGCTCCGCTCTGAGATGCTCCGCTCTGCTCTGAGACGCTCTGCTCCGCTCCGCTCTGAGATGCTCCGCTCTGCTCTGAGACGCTCTGCTCCGCTCCGCTCTGAAACGCTCCGCTCTGCTCCGCTCCGCTCTGAGACGCTCTGCTCCGCTCCGCTCTGAGATGCTCCGCTCTGAGACGCTCTGCTCCGCTCCGCTCTGCTCCGCTCCGCTCTGAGATGCTCCGCTCTGAGACGCTCCGCTCTGAGACGCATTGCTCTGAGACGCTCTGCTCCGCTCCGCTCTGAGACGCTCTGCTCCGCTCCGCTCTGAGATGGTCCGCTCTGCTCTGAGATGCTCCGCTCTGCTCTGAGACGCTCCGCTCTGAGATGCTCCGGTCTGCTCTGAGACGCTCTGCTCCGCTCCGCTCTGAGATGGTCCGCTCTGCTCTGAGATGCTCCGCTCTGCTCTGAGACGCTCCGCTCTGAGATGCTCCGCTCCGCTCTGAGACGCTCTGCTCCGCTCCGCTCTGCTCTGAGACGCTCTGCTCGTTCCGCTCTGAAACGCTCCGCTCTGCTCTGAGACGCTCTGCTCCGCCCCGCTCTGAGACGCTCTGCGCCGCTCCGCTCTGAGATGCTCCGCTCTGCTCTGAGACGCTCCGCTCTGAGATGCTCCGCTCTGCTCTGAGACGCTCTGCTCCGCTCCGCTCTGAGATGCTCCGCTCCGCTCTGAGACGCTCTGCTCCGCTCCGCTCTGCTCTGAGACGCTCTGCTCGCTCCGCTCTGAAACGCTCCGTTCCGCTCTGAGATGCTCCGCTCTGCTCTGAGACGCTCTGCTCCGCTCCGCTCTGAGATGCTCCGCTCTGCTCTGAGACGCTCTGCTCCGCTCCGCTCTGAAACGCTCCGCTCTGCTCTGAGACGCTCCGCTCTGAGATGCTCCGCTCTGCTCTGAGACGCTCCGCTCTGAGATGCTCCGCTCTGCTCCGCTCCGCTCTGAGACGCTCTGCTCCGCTCCGCTCCGCTCTGAAACGCTCCGCTCTGCTCTGAGACGCTCTGCTCCGCTCCGCTCTGAGACGCTCTGCGCCGCTCCGCTCTGAGATGCTCCGCTCTGCTCTGAGATGCTCCGCTCTGCTCTGAGATGCTCCGCTCTGCTCTGAGACGCTTAGCTGCGCTCCGAGACGCTCCGCTCTGCTCCGCCCCGCTCTGAGACGCTCTGCGCCGCTCCGCTCTGAGATGCTCCGCTCTGCTCTGAGACGCTCTGCTCCGCTCCGCTCTGAGATGCTCCGCTCTGCTCCGCTCCGCTCTGAGACGCTCTGCTCCGCTCTGCTCTGAGACGCTCTGCTCCGCTCTGCTCTGAGACGCTCCGCTCTGAGATGCTCCGCTCTGCTCTGAGACGCTCTGCTCCGCTCCGCTCTGAGATGCTCCGCTCTGCTCCGCTCCGCTCTGAGACGCTCTGCTCCGCTCCGCTCTGCTCCGCTCCGCTCTGCTCCGCTCCGCTCTGCTCTGAGACGCTCTGCTCGCTCCGCTCTGAAACGCTCCGCTCCGCTCTGAGATGCTCCGCTCTGCTCTGAGACGCTCTGCTCCGCTCCGCTCTGAGACGCTCCGCTCTGCTCTGAGACGCTCTGCTCCGCTCCGCTCTGAAACGCTCCGCTCTGCTCTGAGACGCTCCGCTCTGAGATGCTCCGCTCTGCTCTGAGACGCTCTGCTCCGCTCCGCTCTGAGATGCTCCGCTCTGCTCTGAGACGCTCTGCTCCGCTCCGCTCTGAGATGCTCCGCTCTGCTCTGAGACGCTCTGCTCCGCTCCGCTCTGAGACGCTCTGAGATGCTCCGCTCTGAGCTCTGAGATGCTCCGCTCTGAGACGCTCTGCTCCGCTCCGCTCTGAGACGCTCTGCTCCGCTCCGCTCTGAGATGCTCCGCTCTGAGACGCTCCGCTCTGAGACGCATTGCTCTGAGACGCTCTGCTCCGCTCCGCTCTGAGACGCTCTGCTCCGCTCCGCTCTGAGATGGTCCGCTCTGCTCTGAGATGCTCCGCTCTGCTCTGAGATGCTCCGGTCTGCTCTGAGACGCTCTGCTCCGCTCCGCTCTGAGATGCTCCGCTCCGCTCTGAGACGCTCTGCTCCGCTCCGCTCTGCTCTGAGACGCTCTGCTCGCTCCGCTCTGAAACGCTCCGCTCTGCTCTGAGACGCTCTGCTCCGCCCCGCTCTGAGACGCTCTGCGCCGCTCCGCTCTGAGATGCTCCGCTCTGCTCTGAGACGCTCCGCTCTGAGATGCTCCGCTCTGCTCTGAGACGCTCTGCTCCGCTCCGCTCTGAGATGCTCCGCTCTGCTCCGCTCCGCTCTGAGACGCTCTGCTCCGCTCCGCTCTGCTCTGAGACGCTCTGCTCGCTCCGCTCTGAAACGCTCCGCTCCGCTCTGAGATGCTCCGCTCTGCTCCGCTCCGCTCTGAGACGCTCTGCTCGCTCCGCTCTGAGACGCTCTGCTCGCTCCGCTCTGAAACGCTCCGCTCCGCTCTGAGATGCTCCGCTCTGCTCCGCTCCGCTCTGAGACGCTCTGCTCGCTCCGCTCTGAGACGCTCCGCTCTGAGACGCTCTGCTCCGCTCCGCTCTGAGATGCTCCGCTCCGCTCTGAGATGCTCCGCTCTGCTCTGAGACGCTCTGCTCCGCTCCGCTCTGAGATGCTCCGCTCTGCTCCGCTCCGCTCTGAGACGCTCTGCTCCGCTCCGCTCCGCTCTGAAACGCTCCGCTCTGCTCTGAGACGCTCTGCTCCGCTCCGCTCTGAGACGCTCTGCGCCGCTCCGCTCTGAGATGCTCCGCTCTGCTCTGAGATGCTCCGCTCTGCTCTGAGACGCTTAGCTCCGCTCCGCTCTGAGACGCTCCGCTCTGCTCCGCCCCGCTCTGAGACGCTCTGCGCCGCTCCGCTCTGAGATGCTCCGCTCTGCTCTGAGACGCTCCGCTCTGAGATGCTCCGCTCTGCTCTGAGACGCTCTGCTCCGCTCCGCTCTGAGATGCTCCGCTCTGCTCCGCTCCGCTCTGAGACGCTCTGCTCCGCTCCGCTCTGCTCTGAGACGCTCTGCTCGCTCCGCTCTGAAACGCTCCGCTCCGCTCTGAGATGCTCCGCTCGCTCCGCTCTGAAACGCTCCGCTCTGCTCTGAGACGCTCTGCTCCGCCCCGCTCTGAGACGCTCTGCGCCGCTCCGCTCTGAGATGCTCCGCTCTGCTCTGAGACGCTCCGCTCTGAGATGCTCCGCTCTGCTCTGAGACGCTCTGCTCCGCTCCGCTCTGAGATGCTCCGCTCCGCTCTGAGACGCTCTGCTCCGCTCCGCTCTGCTCTGAGACGCTCTGCTCGCTCCGCTCTGAAACGCTCCGCTCCGCTCTGAGATGCTCCGCTCTGCTCTGAGACGCTCTGCTCTGAGACGCTCTGAAACGCTCCGCTCTGCTCTGAGACGCTCCGCTCTGAGATGCTCCGCTCTGCTCTGAGACGCTCTGCTCCGCTCCGCTCTGAGATGCTCCGCTCTGCTCCGCTCCGCTCTGAGACGCTCTGCTCCGCTCCGCTCCGCTCTGAAACGCTCCGCTCTGCTCTGAGACGCTCTGCTCCGCTCCGCTCTGAGACGCTCTGCGCCGCTCCGCTCTGAGATGCTCCGCTCTGCTCTGAGATGCTCCGCTCTGCTCTGAGACGCTTAGCTCCGCTCCGCTCTGAGACGCTCCGCTCTGAGATGCTCCGCTCTGCTCTGAGATGCTCCGCTCTGCTCTGAGATGCTCCGCTCTGCTCTGAGATGCTCCGCACTGCTCTGAGACGCTTAGCTCCGCTCCGCTCTGAGACGCTCCGCTCTGCTCCGCCCCGCTCTGAGACGCTCTGCGCCGCTCCGCTCTGAGATGCTCCGCTCTGCTCTGAGACGCTCCGCTCTGAGATGCTCCGCTCTGCTCTGAGACGCTCTGCTCCGCTCCGCTCTGAGATGCTCCGCTCCGCTCTGAGACGCTCTGCTCCGCTCCGCTCTGCTCTGAGACGCTCTGCTCGCTCCGCTCTGAAACGCTCCGCTCCGCTCTGAGATGCTCCGCTCTGCTCTGAGACGCTCTGCTCCGCTCCGCTCTGAGACGTTCCGCTCTGCTCTGAGACGCTCTGCTCCGCTTCGCTCTGAAACGCTCCGCTCTGCTCTGAGACGCTCTGCTCCGCTCCGCTCTGAAACGCTCCGCTCCGCTCTGAGACGCTCTGCGCCGCTCCGCTCTGAGATGCTCCGCTCTGCTCTGAGATGCTCCGCTCTGCTCTGAGATGCTCCGCTCTGCTCTGAGACGCTTAGCTCCGCTCCGCTCTGAGACGCTCCGCTCTGCTCCGCCCCGCTCTGAGACGCTCTGCGCCGCTCCGCTCTGAGATGCTCCGCTCTGCTCTGAGACGCTCCGCTCTGAGATGCTCCGCTCTGCTCTGAGACGCTCCGCTCTGAGATGCTCCGCTCCGCTCTGAGACGCTCTGCTCCGCTCCGCTCTGCTCTGAGACGCTCTGCTCGCTCCGCTCTGAAACGCTCCGCTCCGCTCTGAGATGCTCCGCTCTGCTCTGAGACGCTCTGCTCCGCTCCGCTCTGAGACGCTCCGCTCTGCTCTGAGACGCTCTGCTCCGCTCCGCTCTGAAACGCTCCGCTCTGCTCTGAGACGCTCCGCTCTGCTCTGAGACGCTCCGCTCTGAGATGCTCCGCTCTGCTCTGAGACGCTCTGCTCCGCTCCGCTCTGAGATGCTCCGCTCTGCTCCGCTCCGCTCTGAGACGCTCTGAGATGCTCCGCTCTGAGCTCTGAGATGCTCCGCTCTGAGACGCTCTGCTCCGCTCCGCTCTGAGACGCTCTGCTCCGCTCCGCTCTGAGATGCTCCGCTCTGAGACGCTCCGCTCTGAGACGCATTGCTCTGAGACGCTCTGCTCCGCTCCGCTCTGAGACGCTCTGCTCCGCTCCGCTCTGAGATGGTCCGCTCTGCTCTGAGACGCTCCGCTCTGAGATGCTCCGGTCTGCTCTGAGACGCTCTGCTCCGCTCCGCTCTGAGATGCTCCGCTCCGCTCTGAGACGCTCTGCTCCGCTCCGCTCTGCTCTGAGACGCTCTGCTCGCTCCGCTCTGAAACGCTCCGCTCTGCTCTGAGACGCTCTGCTCCGCCCCGCTCTGAGACGCTCTGCGCCGCTCCGCTCTGAGATGCTCCGCTCTGCTCTGAGACGCTCCGCTCTGAGATGCTCCGCTCTGCTCTGAGACGCTCTGCTCCGCTCCGCTCTGAGATGCTCCGCTCTGCTCCGCTCCGCTCTGCTCTGAGACGCTCTGCTCGCTCCGCTCTGAAACGCTCCGCTCTGAGATGCTCCGCTCTGCTCCGCTCCGCTCTGAGACGCTCTGCTCGCTCCGCTCTGAAATGCTATTGATATTTTTACTTAAGTAAACTGCAAACCAAAAAACTCTTCAACGACATGTGCTCCTTGTCCAGTCTATTCATCGCTAAACCGGTTATGTTAATTATCTCTCTCTCTCTATACAAAGACAAAGTCTCTTTTATCCAGATGCGCTCTCTCTCTCTGTCTCTCTGTACAAAGACAAGGTTTCTCTCTGAGAGAGAGAGAGAGAGAGAGAGAGAGAGAGAGAGAGAGAGAGAGAGAGATGCATCAAAGTAGGGGTTCTCAATCTTTTTCAGGCCATGACCCCCCAAAATAACCATATTGGGGACCCCCATTTTGCGTGTGCGGCTTTCATCATCAATTTAAAAATAAAGATGATCGGATCATCTGTGAAGCATTTTCATATACGCTGCTGTCTCGTTAAAAACAGCTGCGGGTGAATATTATCCAACACATCACCACGGTTAACGCTACGTTCATGTTTACTGCATTACATTTGTAAAAACAGCATAATATTGGGTTGTGCAGGTGAGATTTCGAAAAATCTTCAGTGAATGCTTTTAGGGACTATGCCTAGGCCTACATAGAATGTGGAGGGAGAAGGGTACCAGCTGCACTTGTACCCCTTATTAACTGTAATATGCTCATTCCATGCAGCTCGGCAGAATGCGTGTGCGGCTTTAGTTTGATGAACATTGAACTTCATAATAACATCACTCCGTTCGCGACTACATACAGAACGTGTGTCGGCTCTGATGTTTATTAGACATATGGACCTCCGCTCAGGTCCTGGAATCCAGAGCCTTATGTCAAGACTTGGCTGCGAGCACATCGCACGGCAGAAAGCACAAAAACCAAAGTGGCACAGCCTGTCATGTCAGATAACCCCGACCCACTTTGGCAGTTTTATAAGACAGGGGTTATTGGCGTCTTTTTGGTTTGTTTTATTTTATTTCCTCGTTTATACTTATTTCCTCCTCAATATTGTTTAAGAATTAATGTGCTATCCATGACATGCTGTCACCAGTTTACCAGTTCACTGTCTGTTATTTAATGATGATCGAATATTGGCTAAATGTTTACAATTTCTTCTGTCCAAACAATGAAAAGCACTAAGAAAAGGCAAGTGAGTCTCTCTTTAATTAAGCATGATGAGCCATGTGTTTTCCACAAAACAATTGAATATCATTGAATATAATTGCACCCTTGTTATACTACTATGTTATTAGCTTTCAGTAGGCCACCACAGGCACAGACAGTGCGTTTTAGCGCAGCGCGGCCTGGCGCAGCGCGGCGGAGTGGTTGCGTGCGGGGGGTCGGGGGGCTTTCGTGGGAGGGGGGGACGGGTGGATCAGAGCTTAACCCTAAAACCGAAATAAAGTAACAAAAAAAAAACTCCAATCCGCTCAAGAACCTTGCTCCCCCACTTCCAAAATTAGCACTAGCCTACAACACTGGCCCAGTCTCTTGCCAAACCGGTTATGTTAATGATTATTCCAAATAAGCCAAGTGAGGAACTCTGCTATCAGGTTCCCCCTCCCCCCTACAGTACCTCTGTAGGCCTATCTCTTCTATCAAAGTATTTGTTCAGATACAAATTCAGAGCGGCCAATTTTGATATTTTTAATGCGCCTACATGAAGTTAGAGGGATGGGCAGAAATGGTGTAGGCCAGTGGTTTTCAACCTTATTCCCATCAAGGACCCCCAAATTGACACATATTAGCCCAGGGACCCCCATTTGAAAAGATATGCCAGGGACTCAACCATTTAGATTTCTTGGGCGTCCCAATCTACACTGTATCATCATCATCAGTGTTCATTTAACTCTGAGAGTGTACAAATGGAACCAAATGGACCCTGACGGGTCCATTTGGTTCCATTTGTACATTAAGAGTTACAGACACATAAGGGTCAATTTGGTTGCTAACTATTAATTTGGCTGGGGACCCCCTGGAACCCCCTCAAGGACCACTGGTGGTCCCCGGACCACTGGTTGAAAACCTCTGGTGTAGGCTATTTTCAACTGTTAATGGGTTTTTCTTTCTTCACAAATTAATTCTACTTTGTTGTACAACAGTGTCCCATAAAAGTAGCGAAAATAGCCGATCTACAAGCTCACAAAGTGTTGCATCATGATTTGAATTCCGACTGAAAACGCCACCCTTGCGTCTCCGTGTGTACAACCAAATACGCATCTTTCCTGCACCGATGACGCTTGGGGCTTTTACAGCGCTGCTCCTACACTACCACCGTCAGCAACAAGTGGACATGGAGTAAATGTACTTAGTTACTTTCCGCTTAGTTACTTTCACGTGCATATAAATGAGCCACGCGGTCTTATAAGAATGAAAACAAACGCCTCGCTGTTGGCCATGGATCACATGACGGTCATCTGTTACGGTCATGGATGAACTCAAAATGTTACTTGAGTTCAATCAAAGTAAAAGTGCAAAAGTATTGGCAAATAAATGTTTGATAATAGCTGATCTACAAGCTCACAATGCGTCGCAATGCATTGTGAGCTTGTAGATCGGCCATTTTCAAATAGACTATATGAAATAGGGCAAATAATGTATGTTTTATAATGTAATGATTTATATCTGCAAAGTAACTAGTAACTAAAGCGTTCAAATAATGGTAGTGGAGTAAAAGTACAATATTTTCCTCTGAGATGTAGTGGAGTAGAAGTAAAAGTAAAAATAGCAGGTCAGCATGCTTATAGCGTGAGATACGAACCCGGGTCGTAAAATCGCCGGATATCAGTTTTAACCGCTACACTAACTGGACTATTTCATTTATAGAGGAAAGAGGTAGAATCCTACTATACAGAAATTGATGCGAGAAAAAAAACAACATATAAGACGTCTGTCTGTCTGTCTGTCTCTCCACGGACTTTTGAGACATACAGACAGACAGACAGACAGACAGACAGAAACCAATGTGTGTCTGAACATTTCTAAAATGACAGAGATGCGTTCCTGACTGCCCGACGCTGAACAGAAAACCCAATTTAAACGCTCTAAGCACACGTAATTATTGCTAGTTATTATTATTATTAATAATAATAATATAAGACATCTATCTGTCTGTCTGTCTGGCTGTCTGTCTGTCTGTCTGTCTGTCTGTCTGTCTGTCACAAAAAAAGTGACTCCAAAGCGGCACCTTGTGGTAGTATTTGGAACTTAAATTTACTGCAAAGCGGGTGAGGCAAATGAGTGAAGTGATACTCTTATGAAAAGCGACAAAGTCAATGGTCACCCACTGTATGTTGTTAAATACATTAAAATACATATTTTTTTACAAAAGATCGGTCAAACATTAGTGGTCTAGGACTCTCCAAAATCAGGATCGAACCCATGTGGCATTGGTCAGACTATTTTTTTCGTTTTTTTGCAGATCACACACACCTTGCAGATGAGCCTTGGAATGAGCAGCAGCACCAGGATACAGTCGTGGTCTCCTCCATGGCGGAGGAAGGACTCAGGCATGAAGGCGGTGAGGAGGGACACCTGGCGGTTAGCCTGGCCCACCTCCATCTTCCTCAGTTCCATCTCGATGGCCTGGAAGACACACAGTCACGGTTGGGTATAGAAATTAGGAACCATATCCAAACTGCCAGGTACCCATGAAAATGAAGGAATCGGAATTGATAAATATCGTAATAAGTTTAGGATCCAGAAATGATTATCCTAATTTTATGATATGATATTCATTACTCTTCTTAAACTTTTATTAATGTAAAACTTTTAAACTAAATGTCCATTGATGCCATTAACAAGAATTATGATCACGTAAGCCTAGTGCTCAGTTAAACTGGATACAACCTTTTCCAATCCATTTCTTTCTAGTATGGCTTGGCTTGAGTTTTGTGGTAGTGGTACCAAAGTGTCACTTTAGACATTTTATTGTCATTGGATTGATTAAAATCCCCATCAACTCCCAATCAGATTCCTATCATTCTGACATTCGTCTCAGCCGTACCTTGGCATAAGCTTTGGTCTCTGCAAACTTTATCTTGAAATCAAACATCTCTGCAGGAGGATGCAGCAGGACCTGCTCAGCTCTCTGTTGGTCTCCTGGTGCACAGGGAAAAGCACACACAGACAGCAGTTAGCAATGTGCATTTACTGACGACCTACTGATAATCATAGCAGCTCACTTCTCATTCCTGTGTGTGTGTGTGTGTGTGTGTGTGTGTGTGTGTGTGTGTGTGTGTGTGTGTGTGTGTGTGTGTGTGTGTGTGTTTATGAATATACTTGAGGGCCGCGTGTCCCCATAAGTATAGTAGAAATTGACCTTGTGAAGGCCATTTTCCTGGACACCACAAGAGAATTTGTTAACAAAGACTTTTAGAGCCAAGGTTACAATTAGGAAAAGATTCAGGTTGGGGTCAGAATTAGGATTTAGAGTTAGGTTCAGGGTTACAAACGGCAAAAAAACTCATGGGGGAAAAAATGCATTTAAAACGAAAATCCATCGTAAAATGTTGCGGTAAGTAAGTATAGTAGTACAACGTGTATGTGTGTAGTGATCTATGCACCTGCAGGCTGGCAGTGAGCTCTCTGTACTTGTTGATGGTCTGCTGGTAATCGGCCATGGTCTCCTGGGCAGCATCAACTCTCTTGTGGGCCTCGCAGACCTTTCACCCCCGCTCATGTCCAGCTGCTCTCTCAGCTCCATCTCAGTCTCCCTGCCGTTCTCCTGGAGCTCGTCGTTCATGTCATTAATGGCCTCCTGTTGGGAGGACAGAAGAGGGGACCGACCGTCATGTGTGGTAGTATATACATTGTAAGGCATAGAACAAAGCCAAATGCAGTGGTGGAAGGAGTACTCAAATCTTTTTACTTAAGTAAAATTATCAATACTACAATGTAGGAAAACTGTTACAAGCTAAGGTCTGGTATTCAAAATTTACTTGGGTAAAACTACAAAAGTAGTGGCATCAAAATGTACTTAAGGATAGTAAGGGGTCACGCCCAAAATGACGTTTTCTATCGATTACTCACCGGCAGCGGTTCTGTATGGAGATACAAAGAATCTCCTTTGTGTCTCCATACGGAACCGCTGCCGGTCATCAAATTATTGGCTTAGGAATGCGACGGAAAGTTATTTTCGGGGTAAACTATTCCTTTAAAATACCAAAAGTAAAAGTATTCCTTATGCAGAATGTCCCATTTTAAGTTTTCAAAATGTATACCGGTACAAATCTTTTGAAAATAGCAGATCTACAAGCTCACAACGTGTCACTTCGTGCCACGCTGCAAGCTTGTACAACAATTTGTGTACAATTCCTTGACATGAAAAGGTTTGAGAACCACTGAGAGGGCGTTTGTAAAATGGGCCTCAGGTCTTAATGGGCTATGAAACACTGATTGCATGCAAGTCGGGGTGAAGAACACAGGTGCACTGACCAGGTCAGTGACCGTCTCTCTCAGCTCCCGGACTTTCTCCTCCAGGTCCAGGTTCCTCTCCGTCAGGGTCTCCACCATCTCCTCTGACCCCAGCGCAGCATCCACCTGTGACACACACACACAATCATTACAAGAGGCACATGGTTTGAAAGTCACGTACAATTATCCATATCCATTTAAATGTCACTTCACCCAATCCCATTCACTAATATCTGCAAATTTGACAGAATGACATTCATATCTGCAAAGGAAACCTGTTTTACCCAAATGGATTGCCTCTTACATTTTTTCATCACTTTGTATTGTGTTTCTTTTGCTGTGCTTTTGTTCTTTTAAACATTCTATTTTTTTGACAATATCAGCATCAGCAAATACAATATTTAACCACTTTCATTCAACGTCCCGTCCCAATTTTGGGCATGTAAGTGAGAATTTTAGGGCTTAAGTGGTTAAATAAAATTAAGTTCATGTGTATTGCATACTTAGCTGTTTGATTGTTCATTGTATAATTAAAGTGTGTAAAATGTATTGTTAAAGTAGTTTAGATATGGTGAAATAATAAACTAGAACATGTATTTGGAGCGTGCGTGGGGTGTGTATTTGGAGCGTGCGTGGGGTGTGTATTTGGAGCGTGCGTGGGGTGTGTATGTGGAGCGTGCATGGGGTGTGTATGTGGAGCGTGCGTGGGGTGTGTATGTGGAGCGTGCGTGGGGTGTGTATGTGGAGCGTGCGTGGGGTGTGTATGTGGAGCGTGCGTGGGGTGTGTATGTGGAGCGTGCGTGGGGTGTGTATGTGGAGCGTGCGTGGGGTGTGTATGTGGAGCGTGCGTGGGGTGTGTATGTGGAGCGTGCGTGGGGTGTGTATGTGGAGCGTGCGTGGGGTGTGTATGTGGAGCGTGCGTGGGGTGGGTATTTGGAGCGTGCGTGGGGTGGGTATTTGGAGCGTGCGTGGGGTGGGTATTTGGAGCGTGCGTGGGGTGGGTATTTGGAGCGTGCGTGGGGTGGGTATTTGGATCGTGCGTGGGGTGGGTATTTGGAGCGTGCGTGGGGTGGGTATTTGGAGCGTGCGTGGGGTGGGTATTTGGAGCGTGCGTGGGGTGGGTATTTGGAGCGTGCGTGGGGTGGGTATTTGGAGCGTGCGTGGGGTGGGTATTTGGAGCGTGCGTGGGGTGGGTATTTGGAGCGTGCGTGGGGTGGGTATATGGAGCGTGCGTGGGGTGGGTATATGGAGCGTGCGTGGGTTGGGTATATGGAGCGTGCGTGGGGTGGGTATTTGGAGCGTGCGTGGGGTGGGTATTTGGAGCGTGCGTGGGGTGGGTATTTGGAGCGTGCGTGGGGTGGGTATTTGGAGCGTGCGTGGGGTGGGTATTTGGAGCGTGCGTGGGGTGGGTACTTGGAGCGTGCGTGGGGTGGGTACTTGGAGCGTGCGTGGGGTGGGTACTTGGAGCGTGCGTGGGGTGGGTACTTGGAGCGTGCGTGGGGTGGGTACTTGGAGCGTGCGTGGGGTGGGTACTTGGAGCGTGCGTGGGGTGGGTACTTGGAGCGTGCGTGGGGTGGGTACTTGTAGCGTGCGTGGGGTGGGTACTTGTAGCGTGCGTGGGGTGGGTACTTGTAGCGTGCGTGGGGTGGGTACTTGTAGCGTGCGTGGGGTGGGTACTTGGAGCGTGCGTGGGGTGGGTACTTGGAGCGTGCGTGGGGTGGGTACTTGGAGCGTGCGTGGCGTGGGTACTTGGAGCGTGCGTGGGGTGGGTACTTGGAGCGTGCGTGGGGTGGGTACTTGGAGCGTGCGTGGGGTGGGTACTTGGAGCGTGCGTGGGGTGGGTACTTGGAGCGTGCGTGGGGTGGGTACTTGGAGCGTGCGTGGGGTGGGTACTTGGAGCGTGCGTGGGGTGGGTACTTGGAGCGTGCGTGGGGTGGGTACTTGGAGCGTGCGTGGGGTGGGTATTTGGAGCGTGCGTGGGGTGGGTATTTGGAGCGTGCGTGGGGTGGGTATTTGGAGCGTGCGTGGGGTGGGTATTTGGAGCGTGCGTGGGGTGGGTATTTGGAGCGTGCGTGGGGTGGGTATTTGGGGCGTGCGTGGGGTGGGTATTTGGGGCGTGCGTGGGGTGGGTATTTGGGGCGTGCGTGGGGTGGGTATTTGGGGCGTGCGTGGGGTGGGTATTTGGGGCGTGCGTGGGGTGGGTATTTGGGGCGTGCGTGGGGTGGGTATTTGGGGCGTGCGTGGGGTGGGTATTTGGGGCGTGCGTGGGGTGGGTATTTGGGGCGTGCGTGGGGTGGGTATTTGGGGCGTGCGTGGGGTGGGTATTTGGGGCGTGCGTGGGGTGGGTATTTGGGGCGTGCGTGGGGTGGGTATTTGGGGCGTGCGTGGGGTGGGTATTTGGGGCGTGCGTGGGGTGGGTATTTGGGGCGTGCGTGGGGTGGGTATTTGGGGCGTGCGTGGGGTGGGTATTTGGGGCGTGCGTGGGGTGGGTATTTGGGGCGTGCGTGGGGTGGGTATTTGGGGCGTGCGTGGGGTGGGTATTTGGGGCGTGCGTGGGGTGGGTATTTGGGGCGTGCGTGGGGTGGGTATTTGGGGCGTGCGTGGGGTGGGTATTTGGGGCGTGCGTGGGGTGGGTATTTGGAGAGTGCGTGGGGTGGGTATTTGGAGCGTGCGTGGGGTGGGTATTTGGAGCGTGCGTGGGGTGGGTATTTGGAGCGTGCGTGGGGTGGGTATTTGGAGCGTGCGTGGGGTGGGTATTTGGAGCGTGCGTGGGGTGGGTATTTGGAGCGTGCGTGGGGTGGGTATTTGGAGCGTGCGTGGGGTGGGTATTTGGAGCGTGCGTGGGGTGGGTATTTGGAGCGTGCGTGGGGTGGGTATTTGGAGCGTGCGTGGGGTGGGTATTTGGAGCGTGCGTGGGGTGGGTATTTGGAGCGTGCGTGGGGTGGGTATTTGGAGCGTGCGTGGGGTGGGTATTTGGAGCGTGCGTGGGGTGGGTATTTGGAGCGTGCGTGGGGTGGGTATTTGGAGCGTGCGTGGGGTGGGTATTTGGAGCGTGCGTGGGGTGGGTATTTGGAGCGTGCGTGGGGTGGGTATTTGGAACGTGCGTGGGGTGGGTATTTGGAGCGTGCGTGGGGTGGGTATTTGGAGCGTGCGTGGGGTGGGTATTTGGAGCGTGCGTGGGGTGGGTATTTGGAGCGTGCGTGGGGTGGGTATTTGGAGCGTGCGTGGGGTGGGTATTTGGAGCGTGCGTGTGGTGTGTATTTGGAGCGTGCGTGTGGTGTGTATTGTTGTTACCTGGTAGTATTTGATGGCCTTGGTGAGTGGCTCCACTTGAATGGTCTCATCCAGCTGGTCTTTGTGCAGCAGGTCGATGAAGTAGTCCAGAGAGCGCTTGTGGACGCTCATTTCAGAGTACAGCGTGCCCATCCTCTTAAACACCTCCACACTGTAGCCACTCATAGCCCTGGATGAGAGGAGGACATGACAATGGAAGGACAGATAATGTTAGAAGTGGCGAGAGTGGAGAGACCGATAACGTTAAGGTTTTTGTGATACACAGGACGCTCAAAAGTAATGCATTAAGTGTGTTTTCAAACCAGTAGTGCGTTTGCTTTGTTCAGATTCAGAACCAATATGATACAATGTTGCACTTTCCCTTGCAGCAAAAATAGCAGATTGTTGTGAGCTTGTAGAATTGCTAGTTTCACTATTCGTCATACGGTATGACGGTAAGTATGTAGGGCTTAAGTAGTTAACAGAGGACAAAACTTATAAACGAAATACGAGCGAGAAAAGTTGTCTCTCATTGGACTGAATTTTTATTGAAGATATTCAATACATTGGGAATAAAGGTGTTCAGTTCTGAATAGCAACATGGAGCATTACCAGAATCTTTTAATTTATTTAGAATCTTGTTATAAAGTTTTAGCATGGTGGGTATTCTCCAATGACAACATTCCCAATTTAGTCTCTCATGTGCGATAGTCACTCACGGTTCATATTTGTGCAGAGTGGCCTGCAGCAGGCCCAGGGAGTAGACCAGTCCTGAGGCGAAGCTGAGCTGCTCTCCACGGGATCCCCTCATCGCGGTTCCCTGCAGGGGGTCAACTCCGCCTGCAGGGGAAATGACACACGGACATGTTGGGAACAGGTGGTAAGCAGAGCCTGAGCGATACATCGGTTGGCTGCCGATGTGTCCCAATGTTTTACCACTTTCAACAGAGTGTCCCTATTTGGGCATGTCATTTTAAGTGAACATTAACAAACGTTTTCAAAACAATAACAAAAATAGTCGATCTACAAGCTCACGACACATTGTGAGCTTGTAGATAGGCTACTTCTGAAAATGTATGAACAGGGCTTATGTTGTTAAATACATTAAAATACTTTTTTTTTTACAAAAGATCGGTCAAACATTAGTGGTCTAGGACTCTCCAAAATCAGGATCGAACCCATGTGGCATTGGTCAGACTATTTTTTTCGTTTTTTTGCAGATCACACACACCTTGCAGATGAGCCTTGGAATGAGCAGCAGCACCAGGATACAGTCGTGGTCTCCTCCATGGCGGAGCGGAGCGGAGCGTCTCAGAGCGGAGCGGAGCGTCTCAGAGCGGAGCGGAGCAGAGCGTCTCAGAGCAGAGCGGAGCGGAGCGTCTCAGAGCGGAGCGGAGCAGAGCGTCTCAGAGCGGAGCAGTCTCAGAGCGGAGCGTCTCAGAGCGGAGCGGAGCGGAGCAGAGCGTCTCAGAGCGGAGCGGAGCAGAGCGTCTCAGAGCAGAGCGGAGCGTCTCAGAGCGGAGCGGAGCGGAGCGGAGCGGAGCAGAGCGGAGCGTCTCAGAGCGGAGCGGAGCAGAGCGTCTCAGAGCAGAGCGGAGCAGAGCTTCTCAGAGCAGAGCAGTCTCAGAGCGGAGCGGAGCAGAGCGGAGCGGAGCGTCTCAGAGCGGAGCGGAGCAGAGCAGTCTCAGAGCAGAGCAGTCTCAGAGCGGAGCAGAGCGGAGCGGAGCGTCTCAGAGCGGAGCGGAGCAGAGCGTCTCAGAGCAGAGCAGAGCGTCTCAGAGCGGAGCAGAGCGTCTCAGAGCGGAGCGGAGCAGAGCATCTCAGAGCAGAGCAGTCTCAGATCGGAGCAGAGCAGAGCGTCTCAGAGCGGAGCAGAGCGGAGCGTCTCAGAGCGGAGCGGAGCAGAGCGTCTCAGAGCAGAGCAGTCTCAGAGCAAAGCAGTCTCAGAGCGGAGCGGAGCGTCTCAGAGCGAAGCGGAGCAGAGCGTCTCAGAGCAGAGCAGAGCGTCTCAGAGCGGAGCAGAGCGTCTCAGAGCGGAGCAGAGCGTCTCAGAGCGTCTCAGAGCAGAGCGTCTCAGAGCGTCTCAGAGCAGAGCGTCTCAGAGCAGAGCGTCTCAGAGCGGAGCAGAGCGTCTCAGAGCAGAGCAGAGCGTCTCAGAGCGTCTCAGAGCAGAGCGTCTCAGAGCGGAGCAGAGCGTCTCAGAGCAGAGCAGAGCGTCTCAGAGCGTCTCAGAGCAGAGCGTCTCAGAGCGGAGCGGAGCAGAGCGGATTCTGGTAATGCTCCATGTTGCTATTCAGAACTGAACACCTTTATTCCCAATGTACACATTGAGAGAGACACACACACACACACACACACACACACACACACACACACACAAATGTGTGCATGTTTTAAATGCTAGATGTCAG
Organism: Gymnoscopelus microlampas; assembly: GCF_963454915.1. NCBI lineage: Eukaryota > Metazoa > Chordata > Actinopteri > Myctophiformes > Myctophidae > Gymnoscopelus > Gymnoscopelus microlampas. The sequence goes on along the minus strand of NC_139949.1, from coordinate 38,497,499 downwards.
CCTAGAGGTCCTGTATTGTTGTTACCTGGTAGTATTTGATGGCCTTGGTGAGTGGCTCCACTTGAATGGTCTCATCCAGCTGGTCTTTGTGCAGCAGGTCGATGAAGTAGTCCCGAGAGCGCTTGTGGACGCTCATTTCAGAGTACAGCGTGCCCATCCTCTTAAACACCTCCACACTGCAGCCACTCATAGCCCTGGATGAGAGGAGGACATGACAATGGAAGGACAGATAATGTTAGAAGTGGCGAGAGTGGAGAGACCGATAACGTTAAGGTTTTTGTGATACACAGGACGCTCAAAAGTAATGCATTAAGTGTGTTTTCAAACCAGTAGTGCGTTTGCTTTGTTCAGATTCAGAACCAATATGATACAATGTTGCACTTTCCCTTGCAGCAAAAATAGCAGATTGTTGTGAGCTTGTAGAATTGCTAGTTTCACTATTCGTCATACGGTATGACGGTAAGTATGTAGGGCTTAAGTAGTTAACAGAGGACAAAACTTATAAACGAAATACGAGCGAGAAAAGTTGTCTCTCATTGGACTGAATTTTTATTGAAGATATTCAATACATTGGGAATAAAGGTGTTCAGTTCTGAATAGCAACATGGAGCATTACCAGAATCTTTTAATTTATTTGGAATCTTGTTATAAAGTTTTAGCATGGTGGGTATTCTCCAATGACAACATTCCCAATTTAGTCTCTCATGTGCGATAGTCACTCACGGTTCATATTTGTGCAGAGTGGCCTGCAGCAGGCCCAGGGAGTAGACCAGTCCTGAGGCGAAGCTGAGCTGCTCTCCACGGGATCCCCTCATCGCGGTTCCCTGCAGGGGGTCAACTCCGCCTGCAGGGGAAATGACACACGGACATGTTGGGAACAGGTGGTAAGCAGAGCCTGAGCGATACATCGGTTGGCTGCCGATGTGTCCCAATGTTTTACCACTTTCAACAGAGTGTCCCTATTTGGGCATGTCATTTTAAGTGAACATTAACAAACGTTTTCAAAACAATAACAAAAATAGTCGATCTACAAGCTCACGACACATTGTGAGCTTGTAGATAGGCTACTTCTGAAAATGTATGAACAGGGCTTATGTTGTTAAATACATTAAAATACTTTTTTTTTTACAAAAGATCGGTCAAACATTAGTGGTCTAGGACTCTCCAAAATCAGGATCGAACCCATGTGGCATTGGTCAGACTATTTTTTTCGTTTTTTTGCAGATCACACACACCTTGCAGATGAGCCTTGGAATGAGCAGCAGCACCAGGATACAGTCGTGGTCTCCTCCATGGCGGAGCGGAGCGTCTCAGAGCGGAGCGGAGCGGAGCGTCTCAGAGCGGAGCGTCTCAGAGCAGAGCGGAGCGGAGCGTCTCAGAGCGGAGCGGAGCAGAGCGTCTCAGAGCGGAGCAGTCTCAGAGCGGAGCGTCTCAGAGCGGAGCAGAGCGGAGCGGAGCAGAGCGTCTCAGAGCAGAGCGGAGCGTCTCAGAGCGGAGCGGAGCAGAGCGTCTCAGAGCAGAGCGGAGCGTCTCAGAGCGGAGCGGAGCAGAGCGTCTCAGAGCGGAGCGGAGCAGAGCGGAGCGTCTCAGAGCGGAGCGGAGCAGAGCGTCTCAGAGCAGAGCAGTCTCAGAGCGGAGCGGAGCAGAGCGGAGTGGAGCGTCTCAGAGCGGAGCGGAGCAGAGCAGTCTCAGAGCAGAGCAGTCTCAGAGCGGAGCGGAGCAGAGCGGAGCGGAGCGTCTCAGAGCGGAGCGGAGCAGAGCGTCTCAGAGCGTCTCAGAGCGGAGCAGAGCGTCTCAGAGCGGAGCGGAGCAGAGCGTCTCAGAGCAGAGCAGTCTCAGATCGGAGCAGAGCAGAGCGTCTCAGAGCGGAGCAGAGCGGAGCGTCTCAGAGCGGAGCGTCTCAGAGCGGAGCGGAGCAGAGCGTCTAAGAGCAGAGCAGTCTCAGAGCAAAGCAGTCTCAGAGCGGAGCGGAGCGTCTCAGAGCGAAGCGGAGCAGAGCGTCTCAGAGCAGAGCAGAGCGTCTCAGAGCGGAGCAGAGCGTCTCAGAGCGGAGCAGAGCGTCTCAGAGCGTCTCAGAGCAGAGCGTCTCAGAGCGTCTCAGAGCAGAGCGTCTCAGAGCGGAGCAGAGCGTCTCAGAGCGGAGCAGAGCGTCTCAGAGCAGAGCAGAGCGTCTCAGAGCGTCTCAGAGCAGAGCGTCTCAGAGCGGAGCAGAGCGTCTCAGAGCAGAGCAGAGCGTCTCAGAGCGTCTCAGAGCAGAGCGTCTCAGAGCGGAGCGGAGCAGAGCGGATTCTGGTAATGCTCCATGTTGCTATTCAGAACTGAACACCTTTATTCCCAATGTACACATTGAGAGAGACACACACACACACACACACACACACACACACACAAATGTGTGCATGTTTTAAATGCTAGATGTCAGCCTAGAGGTCCTGTATTGTTGTTACCTGGTAGTATTTGATGGCCTTGGTGAGTGGCTCCACTTGAATGGTCTCATCCAGCTGGTCTTTGTGCAGCAGGTCGATGAAGCAGTCCCGAGAGCGCTTGTGGACGCTCATTTCAGAGTACAGCGTGCCCATCCTCTTAAACACCTCCACACTGCAGCCACTCATAGCCCTGGATGAGAGGAGGACATGACAATGGAAGGACAGATAATGTTAGAAGTGGCGAGAGTGGAGAGACCGATAACGTTAAGGTTTTTGTGATACACAGGACGCTCAAAAGTAATGCATTAAGTGTGTTTTCAAACCAGTAGTGCGTTTGCTTTGTTCAGATTCAGAACCAATATGATACAATGTTGCACTTTCCCTTGCAGCAAAAATAGCAGATTGTTGTGAGCTTGTAGAATTGCTAGTTTCACTATTCGTCATACGGTATGACGGTAAGTATGTAGGGCTTAAGTAGTTAACAGAGGACAAAACTTATAAACGAAATACGAGCGAGAAAAGTTGTCTCTCATTGGACTGAATTTTTATTGAAGATATTCAATACATTGGGAATAAAGGTGTTCAGTTCTGAATAGCAACATGGAGCATTACCAGAATCTTTTAATTTATTTGGAATCTTGTTATAAAGTTTTAGCATGGTGGGTATTCTCCAATGACAACATTCCCAATTTAGTCTCTCATGTGCGATAGTCACTCACGGTTCATATTTGTGCAGAGTGGCCTGCAGCAGGCCCAGGGAGTAGACCAGTCCTGAGGCGAAGCTGAGCTGCTCTCCACGGGATCCCCTCATCGCGGTTCCCTGCAGGGGGTCAACTCCGCCTGCAGGGGAAATGACACACGGACATGTTGGGAACAGGTGGTAAGCAGAGCCTGAGCGATACATCGGTTGGCTGCCGATGTGTCCCAATGTTTTACCACTTTCAACAGAGTGTCCCTATTTGGGCATGTCATTTTAAGTGAACATTAACAAACGTTTTCAAAACAATAACAAAAATAGTCGATCTACAAGCTCACGACACATTGTGAGCTTGTAGATAGGCTACTTCTGAAAATGTATGAACAGGGCTTATGTTGTTAAATACATTAAAATACTTTTTTTTTTACAAAAGATCGGTCAAACATTAGTGGTCTAGGACTCTCCAAAATCAGGATCGAACCCATGTGGCATTGGTCAGACTATTTTTTTCGTTTTTTTGCAGATCACACACACCTTGCAGATGAGCCTTGGAATGAGCAGCAGCACCAGGATACAGTCGTGGTCTCCTCCATGGCGGAGCGGAGCGGAGCGAGCGGAGCGGAGCGTCTCAGAGCGGAGCGGAGCAGAGCGTCTCAGAGCAGAGCGTCTCAGAGCGGAGCGGAGCAGAGCGTCTCAGAGCGGAGCAGTCTCAGAGCGGAGCGTCTCAGAGCGGAGCGGAGCAGAGCGGAGCGGAGCAGAGCGTCTCAGAGCAGAGCGGAGCGTCTCAGAGCGGAGCGGAGCAGAGCGTCTCAGAGCAGAGCGGAGCGTCTCAGAGCGGAGCGGAGCAGAGCGTCTCAGAGCAGAGCAGTCTCAGAGCGGAGCGGAGCAGAGCGGAGCGGAGCGTCTCAGAGCGGAGCGGAGCAGAGCAGTCTCAGAGCAGAGCAGTCTCAGAGCGGAGCGGAGCGTCTCAGAGCGGAGCGGAGCAGAGCGTCTCAGAGCAGAGCAGAGCGTCTCAGAGCGGAGCAGAGCGTCTCAGAGCGGAGCGGAGCAGAGCGTCTCAGAGCAGAGCAGTCTCAGATCGGAGCAGAGCAGAGCGTCTCAGAGCGGAGCAGAGCGGAGCGTCTCAGAGCGGAGCGGAGCAGAGCGTCTCAGAGCAGAGCAGTCTCAGAGCAAAGCAGTCTCAGAGCGGAGCGGAGCGTCTCAGAGCGAAGCGGAGCAGAGCGTCTCAGAGCAGAGCAGAGCGTCTCAGAGCGGAGCAGAGCGTCTCAGAGCGGAGCAGAGCTTCTCAGAGCGTCTCAGAGCAGAGCAGAGCGTCTCAGAGCAGAGCGTCTCAGAGCGGAGCAGAGCGTCTCAGAGCAGAGCAGAGCGTCTCAGAGCGTCTCAGAGCAGAGCGTCTCAGAGCGGAGCAGAGCGTCTCAGAGCAGAGCAGAGCGTCTCAGAGCGTCTCAGAGCAGAGCGTCTCAGAGCGGAGCGGAGCAGAGCGGATTCTGGTAATGCTCCATGTTGCTATTCAGAACTGAACACCTTTATTCCCAATGTACACATTGAGAGAGACACACACACACACACACACACACACACACACACACAAATGTGTGCATGTTTTAAATGCTAGATGTCAGCCTAGAGGTCCTGTATTGTTGTTACCTGGTAGTATTTGATGGCCTTGGTGAGTGGCTCCACTTGAATGGTCTCATCCAGCTGGTCTTTGTGCAGCAGGTCGATGAAGTAGTCCAGAGAGCGCTTGTGGACGCTCATTTCAGAGTACAGCGTGCCCATCCTCTTAAACACCTCCACACTGCAGCCACTCATAGCCCTGGATGAGAGGAGGACATGACAATGGAAGGACAGATAATGTTAGAAGTGGCGAGAGTGGAGAGACCGATAACGTTAAGGTTTTTGTGATACACAGGACGCTCAAAAGTAATGCATTAAGTGTGTTTTCAAACCAGTAGTGCGTTTGCTTTGTTCAGATTCAGAACCAATATGATACAATGTTGCACTTTCCCTTGCAGCAAAAATAGCAGATTGTTGTGAGCTTGTAGAATTGCTAGATTCACTATTCGTCATACGGTATGACGGTAAGTATGTAGGGCTTAAGTAGTTAACAGAGGAAAAAACTTATAAACGAAATACGAGCGAGAAAAGTTGTCTCTCATTGGACTGAATTTTTATTGAAGATATTCAATACATTGGGAATAAAGGTGTTCAGTTCTGAATAGCAACATGGAGGATTACCAGAATCTTTTAATTTATTTAGAATCTTGTTATAAAGTTTTAGCATGGTGGGTATTCTCCAATGACAACATTCCCAATTTAGTCTCTCATGTGCGATAGTCACTCACGGTTCATATTTGTGCAGAGTGGCCTGCAGCAGGCCCAGGGAGTAGACCAGTCCTGAGGCGAAGCTGAGCTGCTCTCCACGGGATCCCCTCATCGCGGTTCCCTGCAGGGGGTCAACTCCGCCTGCAGGGGAAATGACACACGGACATGTTGGGAACAGGTTTCAACAGAGTGTCCCTATTTGGGCATGTCATTTTAAGTGAACATTAACAAACGTTTTCAAAACAATAACAAAAATAGTCGATCTACAAGCTCACGACACATTGTGAGCTTGTAGATAGGCTATTTCTGAAAATGTATGAACAGGGCTTATGTTGTTAAATACATTAAAATACTTTTTTTTTTACAAAAGATCGGTCAAACATTAGTGGTCTAGGACTCTCCAAAATCAGGATCGAACCCATGTGGCATTGGTCAGACTATTTTTTTCGTTTTTTTGCAGATCACACACACCTTGCAGATGAGCCTTGGAATGAGCAGCAGCACCAGGATACAGTCGTGGTCTCCTCCATGGCGGAGGAAGGACTCAGGCATGAAGGCGGTGAGGAGGGACACCTGGCGGTTAGCCTGGCCCACCTCCATCTTCCTCAGTTCCATCTCGATGGCCTGGAAGACACACAGTCACGGTTGGGTATAGAAATTAGTATGTATGTAGGGCTTAAGTAGTTAACAGAGGACAAAACTTATAAACGAAATACGAGCGAGAAAAGTTGTCTCTCATTGGACTGAATTTTTATTGAAGATATTCAATACATTGGGAATAAAGGTGTTCAGTTCTGAATAGCAACATGGAGCATTACCAGAATCTTTTAATTTATTTAGAATCTTGTTATAAAGTTTTAGCATGGTGGGTATTCTCCAATGACAACATTCCCAATTTAGTCTCTCATGTGCGATAGTCACTCACGGTTCATATTTGTGCAGAGTGGCCTGCAGCAGGCCCAGGGAGTAGACCAGTCCTGAGGCGAAGCTGAGCTGCTCTCCACGGGATCCCCTCATCGCGGTTCCCTGCAGGGGGTCAACTCCGCCTGCAGGGGAAATGACACACGGACATGTTGGGAACAGGTGGTAAGCAGAGCCTGAGCGATACATCAGTTGGCTGCCGATGTGTCCCAATGTTTTACCACTTTCAACAGAGTGTCCCTATTTGGGCATGTCATTTTAAGTGAACATTAACAAACGTTTTCAAAACAATAACAAAAATAGTCGATCTACAAGCTCACGACACATTGTGAGCTTGTAGATAGGCTACTTCTGAAAATGTATGAACAGGGCTTATGTTGTTAAATACATTAAAATACTTTTTTTTTTACAAAAGATCGGTCAAACATTAGTGGTCTAGGACTCTCCAAAATCAGGATCGAACCCATGTGGCATTGGTCAGACTATTTTTTTCGTTTTTTTGCAGATCACACACACCTTGCAGATGAGCCTTGGAATGAGCAGCAGCACCAGGATACAGTCGTGGTCTCCTCCATGGCGGAGGAAGGACTCAGGCATGAAGGCGGTGAGGAGGGACACCTGGCGGTTAGCCTGGCCCACCTCCATCTTCCTCAGTTCCATCTCGATGGCCTGGAAGACACACAGTCACGGTTGGGTATAGAAATTAGGAACCATATCCAAACTGCCAGGTACCCATGAAAAACTTAAACTTTTATTAATGTAAAACGTTTAAACTAAATGTCCATTGATGCCATTAACAAGAATTATGATCACGTAAGCCTAGTGCTCAGTTAAACTGGATACAACCTTTTCCAATCCATTTCTTTCCAGTATGGCTTGGCTTGAGTTTTGTGGTAGTGGTACCAAAGTGTCACTTTAGACATTTTATTGTCATTGGATTGATTAAAATCCCCATCAACTCCCAATCAGATTCCTATCATTCTGACATTCGTCTCAGCCGTACCTTGGCATAAGCTTTGGTCTCTGCAAACTTTATCTTGAAATCAAACATCTCTGCAGGAGGATGCAGCAGGACCTGCTCAGCTCTCTGTTGGTCTCCTGGTGCACAGGGAAAAGCACACACAGACAGCAGTGAGCAATGTGCATTTACTGACGACCTACTGATAATCATAGCAGCTCACTTCTCATTCCTGTGTGTGTGTGTGTGTGTGTGTGTGTGTGTGTGTGTGTGTGTGTGTGTGTGTGTGTGTGTGTGTGTGTGTGTGTGTGTGTGTGTGTGTGTGTGTGTTTATGAATATACTTGAGGGCCGCGTGTCCCCATAAGTATAGTAGAAATTGACCTTGTGTGACCTTGTTTTCCTGGACACCACAAGAGAATTTGTTAACAAAGACTTTTAGAGCCAAGGTTACAATTAGGAAAAGATTCAGTTTTTTCCATGGAGAGAGACACACACACACACACACACACACACACACACACACACACACACACACACACACACACACACACACACACAAATGTGTGCATGTTTTAAATGCTAGATGGCAGCCTAGAGGTCCTGTATTGTTGTGATACACAGGACGCTCAAAAGTAATGCATTAAGTGTGTTTTCAAACCAGTAGTGCGTTTGCTTTGTTCAGATTCAGAACCAATATGATACAATGTTGCACTTTCCCTTGCAGCAAAAATAGCAGATTGTTGTGAGCTTGTAGAATTGCTAGTTTCACTATTCGTCATACGGTATGACGGTAAGTATGTAGGGCTTAAGTAGTTAACAGAGGACAAAACTTATAAACGAAATACGAGCGAGAAAAGTTGTCTCTCATTGGACTGAATTTTTATTGAAGATATTCAATACATTGGGAATAAAGGTGTTCAGTTCTGAATAGCAACATGGAGCATTACCAGAATCTTTTAATTTATTTAGAATCTTGTTATAAAGTTTTAGCATGGTGGGTATTCTCCAATGACAACATTCCCAATTTAGTCTCTCATGTGCGATAGTCACTCACGGTTCATATTTGTGCAGAGTGGCCTGCAGCAGGCCCAGGGAGTAGACCAGTCCTGAGGCGAAGCTGAGCTGCTCTCCACGGGATCCCCTCATCGCGGTTCCCTGCAGGGGGTCAACTCCGCCTGCAGGGGAAATGACACACGGACATGTTGGGAACAGGTGGTAAGCAGAGCCTGAGCGATACATCGGTTGGCTGCCGATGTGTCCCAATGTTTTACCACTTTCAACAGAGTGTCCCTATTTGGGCATGTCATTTTAAGTGAACATTAACAAACGTTTTCAAAACAATAACAAAAATAGTCGATCTACAAGCTCACGACACATTGTGAGCTTGTAGATAGGCTACTTCTGAAAATGTATGAACAGGGCTTATGTTGTTAAATACATTAAAATACTTTTTTTTTTACAAAAGATCGGTCAAACATTAGTGGTCTAGGACTATTTTTTTCGTTTTTTTGCAGATCACACACACCTTGCAGATGAGCCTTGGAATGAGCAGCAGCACCAGGATACAGTCGTGGTCTCCTCCATGGCGGAGGAAGGACTCAGGCATGAAGGCGGTGAGGAGGGACACCTGGCGGTTAGCCTGGCCCACCTCCATCTTCCTCAGTTCCATCTCGATGGCCTGGAAGACACACAGTCACGGTTGGGTATAGAAATTAGGAACCATATCCAAACTGCCAGGTACCCATGAAAATGAAGGAATCGGAATTGATAAATATCGTAATAATTTTCAGAGCGTCTCAGAGCAGAGCGTCTCAGAGCGGAGCAGAGCGGAGCGTCTCAGAGCGGAGCGGAGCAGAGCGTCTCAGAGCGGAGCGGAGCAGAGCGTCTCAGAGCGGAGCGGAGCAGAGCATCTCAGAGCAGAGCGTCTCGGAGCGGAGCAGAGCGGAGCGGAGCAGAGCGTCTCAGAGCGGAGCAGAGCGTCTCAGAGCGGAGCGTCTCAGAGCGTCTCAGAGCGGAGCGTCTCAGAGCGGAGCGGAGCAGAGCGTCTCAGAGCGGAGCCGAGCAGAGCGTCTCAGAGCGGAGCGTCTCAGAGCAGAGCGTCTCAGAGCAGAGCGTCTCAGAGCAGAACGGAGCGGAGCAGAGCGTCTCAGAGCGGAGCGTCTCAGAGCGGAGCAGAGCGTCTCAGAGCAGAGCGTCTCAGAGCAGAGCGGAGCGTCTCAGAGCGGAGCGGAGCAGAGCGTCTCAGAGCAGAGCGGAGCGTCTCAGAGCGGAGCGGAGCAGAGCGTCTCAGAGCAGAGCGTCTCAGAGCGGAGCGGAGCAGAGCGTCTCAGAGCGGAGCGTCTCAGAGCAGAGCGTCTCAGAGCGGAGCGGAGCAGAGCGGAGCGGAGCAGAGCGTCTCAGAGCAGAGCGTCTCAGAGCGGAGTGTCTCAGAGCAGAGCGTCTCAGAGCGGAGCAGAGCAGAGCGTCTCAGAGCGGAGCAGTCTCAGAGCGGAGCGGAGCAGAGCATCTCAGAGCGGAGCAGTCTCAGAGCGGAGCAGAGCGTCTCAGAGCGGAGCGTCTCAGAGCGGAATGGAGCAGAGCGTCTCAGAGCGGAGCATCTCAGAGCGGAGCGGAGCAGAGCGTCTCAGAGCAGAGCATCTCAGAGCGGAGCGGAGCAGAGCGTCTCAGAGCAGAGCAGTCTCAGAGCAGAGCGTCTCAGAGCAGAGCGTCTCAGAGCAGAGCAGTCTCAGAGCAGAGCGTCTCAGAGCGGAGCGGAGCAGAGCGGAGCGGAGCAGAGCGGAGCGGAGCGGAGCAGAGCGTCTCAGAGCGGAGCAGAGCGTCTCAGAGCGGAGCGTCTCAGAGCGGAGCGTCTCAGAGCGTCTCAGAGCGGAGCGTCTCAGAGCAGAGCGTCTCAGAGCAGAGCGTCTCAGAGCAGAACGGAGCGGAGCAGAGCGTCTCAGAGCGGAGCGGAGCAGAGCGTCTCAGAGCGGAGCGTCTCAGAGCAGAGCGTCTCAGAGCGGAGCATCTCAGAGCGGAGCGGAGCAGAGCGGAGCAGAGCGTCTCAGAGCAGAGCGGAGCATCTCAGAGCGGAGCGGAGCAGAGCGTCTCAGAGCAGAGCGGAGCGTCTCAGAGCGGAGCGGAGCAGAGCGTCTCAGAGCAGAGCGGATCATCTCAGAGCGGAGCGGAGCGTCTCAGAGCGGAGCGGAGCAGAGCGTCTCAGAGCGGAGCGGAGCAGAGCGTCTCAGAGCGGAGCGGAGCGGAGCAGAGCAGAGCGTCTCAGAGCAGAACGGAGCGGAGCAGAGCGTCTCAGAGCGGAGCGGAGCAGAGCGTCTCAGAGCGGAGCGTCTCAGAGCAGAGCGTCTCAGAGCGGAGCATCTCAGAGCGGAGCGGAGCAGAGCGGAGCAGAGCGTCTCAGAGCGGAGCGGAGCATCTCAGAGCGGAGCGGAGCAGAGCGTCTCAGAGCAGAGTGGAGCGTCTCAGAGCGGAGCGGAGCAGAGCGTCTCAGAGCAGAGCGGATCATCTCAGAGCGGAGCGGAGCGTCTCAGAGCGGAGCGGAGCAGAGCGTCTCAGAGCGGAGCGTCTCAGAGCAGAGCGTCTCAGAGCAGAGCGTCTCGCGGAGCAGAGCGTCTCAGAGCAGAGCGTCTCAGAGCGGAGCGGAGCAGAGCGTCTCAGAGCGGAGCAGTCTCAGAGCGGAGCGTCTCAGAGCGGAGCGTCTCAGAGCGGAGCGGAGCAGAGCGTCTCAGAGCAGAGCGTCTCAGAGCAGAGCGGAGCGTCTCAGAGCGGAGCGGAGCAGAGCGTCTCAGAGCAGAGCGGAGCGTCTCAGAGCGGAGCGGAGCAGAGCGTCTCAGAGCAGAGCGTCTCAGAACGGAGCGTCTCAGAGCGGAGCGGAGCAGAGCGTCTCAGAGCGGAGCGTCTCAGAGCAGAGCGTCTCAGAGCAGAGCGTCTCAGAGCGGAGCGGAGCGGAGCGGAGCGGAGCAGAGCGGAGCGGAGCAGAGCGTCTCAGAGCGGAGCAGAGCGTCTCAGAGCGGAGCGTCTCAGAGCGGAGCGTCTCAGAGCGTCTCAGAGCGGAGCGTCTCAGAGCGGAGCGGAGCAGAGCGTCTCAGAGCGGAGCCGAGCAGAGCGTCTCAGAGCGGAGCGTCTCAGAGCAGAGCGTCTCAGAGCAGAGCGTCTCAGAGCAGAGCGTCTCAGAGCAGAACGGAGCGGAGCAGAGCGTCTCAGAGCGGAGCGTCTCAGAGCAGAGCGTCTCAGAGCAGAGCGTCTCAGAGCAGAACGGAGCGGAGCAGAGCGTCTCAGAGCGGAGCGTCTCAGAGCAGAGCGTCTCAGAGCAGAGCGGAGCGTCTCAGAGCGGAGCAGAGCGTCTCAGAGCAGAGCGTCTCAGAGCAGAGCGGAGCGTCTCAGAGCGGAGCGGAGCAGAGCGTCTCAGAGCAGAGCGGAGCGTCTCAGAGCGGAGCGGAGCAGAGCGTCTCAGAGCAGAGCGTCTCAGAGCGGAGCGGAGCAGAGCGTCTCAGAGCGGAGCGTCTCAGAGCAGAGCGTCTCAGAGCGGAGCGGAGCAGAGCGTCTCAGAGCAGAGCGTCTCAGAGCGGAGCGTCTCAGAGCGGAGCGTCTCAGAGCAGAGCGTCTCAGAGCGGAGCAGAGCAGAGCGTCTCAGAGCGGAGCAGTCTCAGAGCGGAGCGGAGCAGACCGTCTCAGAGCGGAGCAGTCTCAGAGCGGAGCGGAGCAGAGCGTCTCAGAGCGGAGCGTCTCAGAGCGGAGTGGAGCAGAGCGTCTCAGAGCGGAGCATCTCAGAGCGGAGCGGAGCAGAGCGTCTCAGAGCAGAGCAGTCTCAGAGCAGAGCGTCTCAGAGCGGAGCGTCTCAGAGCGGAGCGTCTCAGAGCGGAGCGTCTCAGAGCGGAGCGTCTCAGAGTGGTGCGTCTCAGAGCGTCTCAGAGCGGAGCGTCTCAGAGCGGAGCGTCTCAGCATCTCAGCATCTCAGAGCGTCTCAGAGCGGAGCGTCTCAGAGCAGAGCGGAGCGTCTCAGAGCAGAGCGTCTCAGAGCGGAGCAGAGCAGAGCGTCTCAGAGCGGAGCATCTCAGAGCGGAGCGGAGCAGAGCGGAGCAGAGCGTCTCAGAGCGGAGCGGAGCAGAGCGTCTCAGAGCAGAGCAGTCTCAGAGCAGAGCGTCTCAGAGCAGAGCGTCTCAGAGCAGAGCAGTCTCAGAGCAGAGCGTCTCAGAGCGGAGCGTCTCAGAGCGGAGCGTCTCAGAGCGGAGCGTCTCAGAGCGGAGCGTCTCAGAGCGTCTCAGAGCAGAGCGTCTCGGAGCGGAGCGGAGCAGAGCGTCTCAGAGCGGAGCGGAGCAGTCTCAGAGCGGAGCGTCTCAGAGCGGAGCGTCTCAGAGCGGAGCGGAGCAGAGCGTCTCAGAGCGGAGCGGAGCAGAGCGTCTCAGAGCAGAGCGGAGCGTCTCAGAGCGGAGCGGAGCAGAGCGTCTCAGAGCGGAGCGGAGCGTCTCAGAGCGGAGCGGAGCAGAGCGTCTCAGAGCAGAGCGTCTCAGAGCGGAGCGGAGCAGAGCGTCTCAGAGCGGAGCGGAGCAGAGCGTCTAAGAGCGGAGCGGAGCAGAGCGTCTCAGAGCAGAGCGTCTCAGAGCAGAGCGTCTCAGAGCGGAGCGGAGCAGAGCGTCTCAGAGCGGAGCATCTCAGAGCGGAGCGGAGCAGAGCGTCTCAGAGCGGAGCGGAGCAGAGCGTCTCAGAGCGGAGCGTCTCAGAGCAGAGCGTCTCAGAGCGGAGCGGAGCAGAGCGTCTCAGAGCGTCTCAGAGCAGAGCGGAGCGGAGCGTCTCAGAGCGGAGCGTCTCAGAGCGGAGCGGAGCGGAGCAGAGCGTCTCAGAGCGGAGCGGAGCAGAGCGTCTCAGAGCAGAGCGGAGCGGAGCGTCTCAGAGCGGAGCGGAGCAGAGCGTCTCAAAGCGGAGCAGTCTCAGAGCGGAGCGTCTCAAAGCGGAGCGTCTCAGAGCGGAGCGGAGCAGAGCGGAGCGGAGCAGAGCGTCTCAGAGCAGAGCGTCTCAGAGCAGAGCGTCTCAGAGCAGAGCGGAGCGTCTCAGAGCGGAGCGGAGCAGAGCGTCTACGAGCAGAGCGGAGCGTCTCAGAGCGGAGCGGAGCAGAGCGTCTCAGAGCGGAGCGGAGCAGAGCGGAGCGTCTCAGAGCGGAGCGGAGCAGAGCGTCTCAGAGCAGAGCAGTCTCAGAGCGGAGCGGAGCGGAGCGTCTCAGAGCGGAGCGGAGCAGAGTGGAGCGGAGCAGAGCAGTCTCAGAGCAGAGCAGTCTCAGAGCGGAGCGGAACAGAGCGGAGCGGAGCGTCTCAGAGCGGAGCGTCTCAGAGCAGAGCAGAGCGTCTCAGAGCGGAGCAGAGCGTCTCAGAGCGGAGCGGAGCAGAGCGTCTCAGAGCAGAGCAGTCTCAGAGCAGAGCAGTCTCAGAGCGAAGCGGAACGGAGCGGAGCAGAGTGGAGCGTCTCAGAGCGAAGCGCAGCAGAGCGTCTCAGAGCAGAGCAGAGCGTCATCTTCCTCAGTTCCATCTCGATGGCCTGGAAGACACACAGTCACGGTTGGGTATAGAAATTAGTATGTATGTAGGGCTTAAGTAGTTAACAGAGGACAAAACTTATAAACGAAATACGAGCGAGAAAAGTTGTCTCTCATTGGACTGAATTTTTATTGAAGATATTTTATACATTGGGAATAAAGGTGTTCAGTTCTGAATAGCAACATGGAGCATTACCAGAATCTTTTAATTTATTTAGAATCTTGTTATAAAGTTTTAGCATGGTGGGTATTCTCCAATGACAACATTCCCAATTTAGTCTCTCATGTGCGATAGTCACTCACGGTTCATATTTGTGCAGAGTGGCCTGCAGCAGGCCCAGGGAGTAGACCAGTCCTGAGGCGAAGCTGAGCTGCTCTCCACGGGATCCCCTCATCGCGGTTCCCTGCAGGGGGTCAACTCCGCCTGCAGGGGAAATGACACACGGACATGTTGGGAACAGGTGGTAAGCAGAGCCTGAGCGATACATCGGTTGGCTGCCGATGTGTCCCAATGTTTTACCACTTTCAACAGAGTGTCCCTATTTGGGCATGTCATTTTAAGTGAACATTAACAAACGTTTTCAAAACAATAACAAAAATAGTCGATCTACAAGCTCACGACACATTGTGAGCTTGTAGATAGGCTACTTCTGAAAATGTATGAACAGGGCTTACAGTGGGTGACCATTGACTTTGTCGTTTTTTTTCATTCTTCTCATCCGTTTCATGCAGGGCATGTATGATTTCCACTCTGTGCCACTAGGGGCAGCAGCGGTCTACTGCCTACAGCTGCCTACAGCCCACAGCAGACAGCAAGAATATATTTGTTACTAGTATACTGTATATCCTCTCCAAACTGTACATACATTACTTTACACTTTTGTATTATGTTTTGACACTTGCTTTGGAAAATGTAAACGTATGTTTTATCATGCCAATAGCTCATTTGAATAGCAAAATTGTTTGTTTTGGGGTTTTTAGGCACTGTTTTTCCTAGAAAGACAGAGAAAGATCCTGTCTGTTGCTTACAGTACAAGATGTGACATTTATATTAAGCAAAATATTAAGCAAATAAAGTTAGATAGCATGATGCTGAGCTTAACATTAGTTTAATTTTAACGTCTTAATTGATAAAACGAGACGGGAAAATAAACGTATTTTTTTCTCTTGCCAATAGCTCATTTGAATTGACAAATTGTATTTCTGTGGTGGTGGTTCAGTGGCACTATATATATATATATATATATTTAATATATACTGGGGTCATACGTTCTGTGCTTTCTGTGTGTGCACTTATGCCGTGTGTCTCTTTCTTTGAGCGGGGGGGGGGGGGGGGGGGTCTATCAAGGCAGGCTATTTGTTCAGATGCAATTTCAGCGTGGCTATTAAATAGGCAAAAAAATCTGATCTATAAGCCCACAAAGAGTCGCGATGCAACTCTATTTTCTAACATTTTAGTCTATTTTTGGCAGAGAGAGAGAGAGAGAGAGAGAGAGAGAGAGAGAGAGAGAGAGAGAGAGAGAGAGAGAGAGAGAGAGACACACAGAGAGAGAGAGACACACAGAGAGAGAGAGAGAGAAATTAATATAATATAGGCCTACTATATATACTTTACTCGTAACAGAGTAGGCTACTTCTACATTGCAGTATTGATATTTTTACTTAAGTAAACTGCAAACCAAAAAACTCTTCAACGACATGTGCTCCTTGTCCAGTCTATTCATCGCTAAACCGGTTATGTTAATTATCTCTCTCTCTCTATACAAAGACAAAGTCTCTTTTATCCAGATGCGCTCTCTCTCTCTGTCTCTCTGTACAAAGACAAGGTCTCTCTCTGAGAGAGAGAGAGAGAGAGAGAGAGAGAGAGAGAGAGAGAGAGAGAGAGAGAGAGAGAGAGAGAGAGAGAGATGCATCAAAGTAGGGGTTCTCAATCTTTTTCAGGCCATGACCCCCCAAAATAACCATATTGGGGACCCCCATTTTGCGTGTGCGGCTTTCATCATCAATTTAAAAATAAAGATGATCGGATCATCTGTGAAGCATTTTCATATACGCTGCTGTCTCGTTAAAACCAGCTGCGGGTGAATATTATCCAACACATCACCACGGTTAACGCTACGTTCATGTTTACTGCATTACATTTGTAAAAACAGCATAATATTGGGTTGTGCAGGTGAGATTTCGAAAAATCTTCAGTGAATGCTTTTAGGGACTATGCCTAGGCCTACATAGAATGTGGAGGGAGAAGGGTACCAGCTGCACTTGTACCCCTTATTAACTGTAATATGCTCATTCCATGCAGCTCGGCAGAATGCGTGTGCGGCTTTAGTTTGATGAACATTGAACTTCATAATAACATCACTCCGTTCGCGACTACATACAGAACGTGTGTCGGCTCTGATGTTTATTAGACATATGGACCTCCGCTCAGGTCCTGGAATCCAGAGCCTTATGTCAAGACTTGGCTGCGAGCACATCGCACGGCAGAAAGCACAAAAACCAAAGTGGCACAGCCTGTCATGTCAGATAACCCCGACCCACTTTGGCAGTTTTATAAGACAGGGGTTATTGGCGTCTTTTTGGTTTGTTTTATTTTATTTCCTCGTTTATACTTATTTCCTCCTCAATATTGTTTAAGAATTAATGTGCTATCCATGACATGCTGTCACCAGTTTACCAGTTCACTGTCTGTTATTTAATGATGATCGAATATTGGCTAAATGTTTACAATTTCTTCTGTCCAAACAATGAAAAGCACTAAGAAAAGGCAAGTGAGTCTCTCTTTAATTAAGCATGATGAGCCATGTGTTTTCCACAAAACAATTGAATATCATTGAATATAATTGCACCCTTGTTATACTACTATGTTATTAGCTTTCAGTAGGCCACCACAGGCACAGACAGTGCGTTTTAGCGCAGCGCGGCCTGGCGCAGCGCGGCGGAGTGGTTGCGTGCGGGGGGTCGGGGGGCTTTCGTGGGAGGGGGGGACGGGTGGATCAGAGCTTAACCCTAAAACCGAAATAAAGTAACAAAAAAAAAACTCCAATCCGCTCAAGAACCTTGCTCCCCCACTTCCAAAATTAGCACTAGCCTACAACACTGGCCCAGTCTCTTGCCAAACCGGTTATGTTAATGATTATTCCAAATAAGCCAAGTGAGGAACTCTGCTATCAGGTTCCCCCTCCCCCCTACAGTACCTCTGTAGGCCTATCTCTTCTATCAAAGTATTTGTTCAGATACAAATTCAGAGCGGCCAATTTTGATATTTTTAATGCGCCTACATGAAGTTAGAGGGATGGGCAGAAATGGTGTAGGCCAGTGGTTTTCAACCTTATTCCCATCAAGGACCCCCAAATTGACACATATTAGCCCAGGGACCCCCATTTGAAAAGATATGCCAGGGACTCAACCATTTAGATTTCTTGGGCGTCCCAATCTACACTGTATCATCATCATCAGTGTTCATTTAACTCTGAGAGTGTACAAATGGAACCAAATGGACCCTGACGGGTCCATTTGGTTCCATTTGTACATTAAGAGTTACAGACACATAAGGGTCAATTTGGTTGCTAACTATTAATTTGGCTGGGGACCCCCTGGAACCCCCTCAAGGACCACTGGTGGTCCCCGGACCACTGGTTGAAAACCTCTGGTGTAGGCTATTTTCAACTGTTAATGGGTTTTTCTTTCTTCACAAATTAATTCTACTTTGTTGTACAACAGTGTCCCATAAAAGTAGCGAAAATAGCCGATCTACAAGCTCACAAAGTGTTGCATCATGATTTGAATTCCGACTGAAAACGCCACCCTTGCGTCTCCGTGTGTACAACCAAATACGCATCTTTCCTGCACCGATGACGCTTGGGGCTTTTACAGCGCTGCTCCTACACTACCACCGTCAGCAACAAGTGGACATGGAGTAAATGTACTTAGTTACTTTCCGCTTAGTTACTTTCACGTGCATATAAATGAGCCACGCGGTCTTATAAGAATGAAAACAAACGCCTCGCTGTTGGCCATGGATCACATGACGGTCGTCTGTTACGGTCATGGATGAACTCAAAATGTTACTTGAGTTCAATCAAAGTAAAAGTGCAAAAGTATTGGCAAATAAATGTTTGATAATAGCTGATCTACAAGCTCACAATGCGTCGCAATGCATTGTGAGCTTGTAGATCGGCCATTTTCAAATAGACTATATGAAATAGGGCAAATAATGTATGTTTTATAATGTAATGATTTATATCTGCAAAGTAACTAGTAACTAAAGCGTTCAAATAATGGTAGTGGAGTAAAAGTACAATATTTTCCTCTGAGATGTAGTGGAGTAGAAGTAAAAGTAAAAATAGCAGGTCAGCATGCTTATAGCGTGAGATACGAACCTGGGTCGTAAAATCGCCGGACATCAGTTTTAACCGCTACACTAACTGGACTATTTCATTTATAGAGGACAGAGGTAGAATCCTACTATACAGAAATTGATGCGAGAAAAAAACAACATATAAGACGTCTGTCTGTCTGTCTGTCTCTCCACGGACTTTTGAGACATACAGACAGACAGACAGACAGACAGACAGAAACCAATGTGTGTCTGAACATTTCTAAAATGACAGAGATGCGTTCCTGACTGCCCGACGCTGAACAGAAAACCCAATTTAAACGCTCTAAGCACACGTAATTATTGCTAGTTATTATTATTATTAATAATAATAATATAAGACATCTATCTGTCTGTCTGTCTGGCTGTCTGTCTGGCTGTCTGTCTGTCTGTCTGTCTGTCTGTCACAAAAAAAGTGACTCCAAAGCGGCACCTTGTGGTAGTATTTGGAACTTAAATTTACTGCAAAGCGGGTGAGGCAAATGAGTGAAGTGATACTCTTATGAAAAGCGACAAAGTCAATGGTCACCCACTGTATGTTGTTAAATACATTAAAATACTTTTTTTTTTACAAAAGATCGGTCAAACATTAGTGGTCTAGGACTCTCCAAAATCAGGATCGAACCCATGTGGCATTGGTCAGACTATTTTTTTCGTTTTTTTGCAGATCACACACACCTTGCAGATGAGCCTTGGAATGAGCAGCAGCACCAGGATACAGTCGTGGTCTCCTCCATGGCGGAGGAAGGACTCAGGCATGAAGGCGGTGAGGAGGGACACCTGGCGGTTAGCCTGGCCCACCTCCATCTTCCTCAGTTCCATCTCGATGGCCTGGAAGACAGTCACGGTTGGGTATAGAAATTAGGAACCATATCCAAACTGCCAGGTACCCATGAAAATGAAGGAATCGGAATTGATAAATATCGTAATAAGTTTAGGATCCAGAAATGATTATCCTAATTTTATGATATGATATTCATTACTCTTCTTAAACTTTTATTAATGTAAAACTTTTAAACTAAATGTCCATTGATGCCATTAACAAGAATTATGATCACGTAAGCCTAGTGCTCAGTTAAACTGGATACAACCTTTTCCAATCCATTTCTTTCTAGTATGGCTTGGCTTGAGTTTTGTGGTAGTGGTACCAAAGTGTCACTTTAGACATTTTATTGTCATTGGATTGATTAAAATCCCCATCAACTCCCAATCAGATTCCTATCATTCTGACATTCGTCTCAGCCGTACCTTGGCATAAGCTTTGGTCTCTGCAAACTTTATCTTGAAATCAAACATCTCTGCAGGAGGATGCAGCAGGACCTGCTCAGCTCTCTGTTGGTCTCCTGGTGCACAGGGAAAAGCACACACAGACAGCAGTTAGCAATGTGCATTTACTGACGACCTACTGATAATCATAGCAGCTCACTTCTCATTCCTGTGTGTGTGTGTGTGTGTGTGTGTGTGTGTGTGTGTGTGTGTGTGTGTGTGTGTGTGTGTGTGTGTGTGTGTGTTTATGAATATACTTGAGGGCCGCGTGTCCCCATAAGTATAGTAGAAATTGACCTTGTGAAGGCCATTTTCCTGGACACCACAAGAGAATTTGTTAACAAAGACTTTTAGAGCCAAGGTTACAATTAGGAAAAGATTCAGGTTGGGGTCAGAATTAGGATTTAGAGTTAGGTTCAGGGTTACAAACGGCAAAAAAACTCATGGGGGAAAAAATGCATTTAAAACGAAAATCCATCGTAAAATGTTGCGGTAAGTAAGTATAGTAGTACAACGTGTATGTGTGTAGTGATCTATGCACCTGCAGGCTGGCAGTGAGCTCTCTGTACTTGTTGATGGTCTGCTGGTAATCGGCCATGGTCTCCTGGGCAGCATCAACTCTCTTGTGGGCCTCGCAGACCTTTCACCCCCGCTCATGTCCAGCTGCTCTCTCAGCTCCATCTCAGTCTCCCTGCCGTTCTCCTGGAGCTCGTCGTTCATGTCATTAATGGCCTCCTGTTGGGAGGACAGAAGAGGGGACCGACCGTCATGTGTGGTAGTATATACATTGTAAGGCATAGAACAAAGCCAAATGCAGTGGTGGAAGGAGTACTCAAATCTTTTTACTTAAGTAAAATTATCAATACTACAATGTAGGAAAACTGTTACAAGCTAAGGTCTGGTATTCAAAATTTACTTGGGTAAAACTACAAAAGTAGTGGCATCAAAATGTACTTAAGGATAGTAAGGGGTCACGCCCAAAATGACGTTTTCTATCGATTACTCACCGGCAGCGGTTCTGTATGGAGATACAAAGAATCTCCTTTGTGTCTCCATACGGAACCGCTGCCGGTCATCAAATTATTGGCTTAGGAATGCGACGGAAAGTTATTTTCGGGGTAAACTATTCCTTTAAAATACCAAAAGTAAAAGTATTCCTTATGCAGAATGTCCCATTTTAAGTTTTCAAAATGTATACCGGTACAAATCTTTTGAAAATAGCAGATCTACAAGCTCACAACGTGTCACTTCGTGCCACGCTGCAAGCTTGTACAACAATTTGTGTACAATTCCTTGACATGAAAAGGTTTGAGAACCACTGAGAGGGCGTTTGTAAAATGGGCCTCAGGTCTTAATGGGCTATGAAACACTGATTGCATGCAAGTCGGGGTGAAGAACACAGGTGCACTGACCAGGTCAGTGACCGTCTCTCTCAGCTCCCGGACTTTCTCCTCCAGGTCCAGGTTCCTCTCCGTCAGGGTCTCCACCATCTCCTCTGACCCCAGCGCAGCATCCACCTGTGACACACACACACAATCATTACAAGAGGCACATGGTTTGAAAGTCACGTACAATTATCCATATCCATTTAAATGTCACTTCACCCAATCCCATTCACTAATATCTGCAAATTTGACAGAATGACATTCATATCTGCAAAGGAAACCTGTTTAACCCAAATGGATTGCCTCTTACATTTTTTCATCACTTTGTATTGTGTTTCTTTTGCTGTGCTTTTGTTCTTTTAAACATTCTATTTTTTTGACAATATCAGCATCAGCAAATACAATATTTAACCACTTTCATTCAACGTCCCGTCCCAATTTTGGGCATGTAAGTGAGAATTTTAGGGCTTAAGTGGTTAAATAAAATTAAGTTCATGTGTATTGCATACTTAGCTGTTTGATTGTTCATTGTATAATTAAAGTGTGTAAAATGTATTGTTAAAGTAGTTTAGATGTGGTGAAATAGTAAACTAGAACATGTATTTGGAGCGTGCGTGGGGTGTGTATTTGGAGCGTGCGTGGGGTGTGTATTTGGAGCGTGCGTGGGGTGTGTATGTGGAGCGTGCGTGGGGTGTGTATGTGGAGCGTGCGTGGGGTGTGTATGTGGAGCGTGCGTGGGGTGTGTATGTGGAGCGTGCGTGGGGTGTGTATGTGGAGCGTGCGTGGGGTGTGTATGTGGAGCGTGCGTGGGGTGTGTATGTGGAGCGTGCGTGGGGTGTGTATTTGGAGCGTGCGTGGGGTGGGTATTTGGAGCGTGCGTGGGGTGGGTATTTGGAGCGTGCGTGGGGTGGGTATTTGGAGCGTGCGTGGGGTGGGTATTTGAGCGTGCGTGGGGTGGGTATTTGGAGCGTGCGTGGGGTGGGTATTTGGAGCGTGCGTGGGGTGGGTATTTGGAGCGTGCGTGGGGTGGGTATTTGGAGCGTGCGTGGGGTGGGTATATGGAGCGTGCGTGGGGTGGGTATTTGGAGCGTGCGTGGGGTGGGTTTTTGGAGCGTGCGTGGGGTGGGTATTTGGAGCGTGCGTGGGGTGGGTATTTGGAGCGTGCGTGGGGTGGGTATTTGGAGCGTGCGTGGGGTGGGTATTTGGAGCGTGCGTGGGGTGGGTATTTGGAGCGTGCGTGGGGTGGGTATTTGGAGCGTGCGTGGGGTGGGTATTTGGAGCGTGCGTGGGGTGGGTACTTGGAGCGTGCGTGGGGTGGGTACTTGGAGCGTGCGTGGGGTGGGTACTTGGAACGTGCGTGGGGTGGGTACATGGAGCGTGCGTGGGGTGGGTACTTGGAGCGTGCGTGGGGTGGGTACTTGGAGCGTGCGTGGGGTGGGTACTTGGAGCGTGCGTGGAGTGGGTACTTGGAGCGTGCGTGGGGTGGGTACTTGGAGCGTGCGTGGGGTGGGTACTTGGAGCGTGCGTGGGGTGGGTACTTGGAGCGTGCGTGGGGTGGGTACTTGGAGCGTGCGTGGGGTGGGTACTTGGAGCGTGCGTGGGGTGGGTATTTGGAGCGTGCGTGGGGTGGGTATTTGGAGCGTGCGTGGGGTGGGTATTTGAGCGTGCGTGGGGTGGGTATTTGAGCGTGCGTGGGGTGGGTATTTGGAGCGTGCGTGGGGTGGGTATTTGGAGCGTGCGTGGGGTGGGTATTTGGAGCGTGCGTGGGGTGGGTATATGGAGCGTGCGTGGGGTGGGTATTTGGAGCGTGCGTGGGGTGGGTTTTTGGAGCGTGCGTGGGGTGGGTATTTGGAGCGTGCGTGGGGTGGGTATTTGGAGCGTGCGTGGGGTGGGTATTTGGAGCGTGCGTGGGGTGGGTATTTGGAGCGTGCGTGGGGTGGGTATTTGGAGCGTGCGTGGGGTGGGTATTTGGAGCGTGCGTGGGGTGGGTATTTGGAGCGTGCGTGGGGTGGGTACTTGGAGCGTGCGTGGGGTGGGTACTTGGAGCGTGCGTGGGGTGGGTACTTGGAGCGTGCGTGGGGTGGGTACTTGGAGCGTGCGTGGGGTGGGTACATGGAGCGTGCGTGGGGTGGGTACTTGGAGCGTGCGTGGGGTGGGTACTTGGAGCGTGCGTGGGGTGGGTACTTGGAGCGTGCGTGGGGTGGGTACTTGGAGCGTGCGTGGGGTGGGTACTTGGAGCGTGCGTGGGGTGGGTACTTGGAGCGTGCGTGGGGTGGGTACTTGGAGCGTGCTTGGGGTGGGTACTTGGAGCGTGCGTGGGGTGGGTACTTGGAGCGTGCGTGGGGTGGGTACTTGGAGCGTGCGTGGGGTGGGTACTTGGAGCGTGCGTGGGGTGGGTACTTGGAGCGTGCGTGGGGTGGGTACTTGGAGCGTGCGTGGGGTGGGTACTTGGAGCGTGCGTGGGGTGGGTACTTGGAGCGTGCGTGGGGTGGGTACTTGGAGCGTGCGTGGGGTGGGTATTTGGAGCGTGCGTGGGTAGGGTATTTGGAGCGTGCGTGGGGTGGGTATTTGGAGCGTGCGTGGGGTGGGTATTTGGGGGGTGGGTATTTGGGGCGTGCGTGGGGTGGGTATTTGGGGCGTGCGTGGGGTGGGTATTTGGGGCGTGCGTGGGGTGGGTATTTGGGGCGTGCGTGGGGTGGGTATTTGGGGCGTGCGTGGGGTGGGTATTTGGGGCGTGCGTGGGGTGGGTATTTGGGGCGTGCGTGGGGTGTGTATTTGGGGCGTGCGTGGGGTGGGTATTTGGGGCGTGCGTGGGGTGGGTATTTGGGGTGTGGGTATTTGGGGCGTGCGTGGGGTGGGTATTTATTTGGAGCGTGCGTGGGGTGTGTATTTGGAGCGTGGTGGGGTGGGTATTTGGAGCGTGCGTGGGGTGGGTATTTGGAGCGTGCGTGGGGTGGGTATTTGGAGCGTGCGTGTGGTGTGTCTTTGGAGCGTGCGTGTGGTGTGTCTTTGGAGCGTGCGTGTGGTGTGTCTTTGGAGCGTGCGTGTGGTGTGTATTTGGAGCGTGCGTGTGGTGTGTCTTTGGAGCGTGCGTGTGGTGTGTCTTTGGAGCGTGCGTGTGGTGTGTATTTGGAGCGTGCGTGTGGTGTGTCTTTGGAGCGTACGTGTGGTGTGTATTTGGAGCGTGCGTGTGGTGTGTCTTTGGAGCGTGCGTGTGGTGTGTCTTTGGAGCGTGCGTGTGGTGTGTATTTGGAGCGTGCGTGTGGTGTGTATTTGGAGCGTGCGTGGGGTGGGTATTTGGAGCGTGCGTGGGGTGGGTATTTGGAGCGTGCGTGGGGTGTGTATTTGGAGCGTGCGTGGGGTGTGTATTTGGAGCGTGCGTGGGGTGTGTATTTGGAGCGTGCGTGGGGTGTGTATTTGGAGCGTGCGTGGGGTGTGTATTTGGAGCGTGCGTGGGGTGTGTATTTGGAGCGTGCGTGGGGTGGGTATTTGGAGCGTGCGTGGGGTGTGTATTTGGAGCGTGCGTGGGGTGTGTATTTGGAGCGTGCGTGGGGTGTGTATTTGGAGCGTGCGTGGGGTGTGTATTTGGAGCGTGCGTGGGGTGGGTATTTGGAGCGTGCGTGGGGTGGGTATTTGGAGCGTGCGTGGGGTGGGTATTTGGAGCGTGCGTGGGGTGTGTATTTGGAGCGTGCGTGGGGTGTGTATTTGGAGCGTGCGTGGGGTGTGTATTTGGAGCGTGCGTGGGGTGTGTATTTGGAGCGTGCGTGGGGTGTGTATTTGGAGCGTGCGTGGGGTGTGTATTTGGAGCGTGCGTGGGGTGTGTATTTGGAGCGTGCGTGGGGTGGGTATTTGGAGCGTGCGTGGGGTGGGTATTTGGAGCGTGCGTGGGGTGGGTATTTGGAGCGTGCGTGGGGTGTGTATTTGGAGCGTGCGTGGGGTGTGTATTTGGAGCGTGCGTGGGGTGTGTATTTGGAGCGTGCGTGGGGTGTGTATTTGGAGCGTGCGTGGGGTGTGTATTTGGAGCGTGCGTGGGGTGTGTATTTGGAGCGTGCGTGGGGTGAGTATTTGGAGCGTGCGTGGGGTGTGTATTTGGAGCGTGCGTGGGGTGTGTATTTGGAGCGTGGTGGGGTGGGTATTTGGAGCGTGCGTGGGGTGGGTATTTGGAGCGTGCGTGGGGTGGGTATTTGGAGCGTGCGTGTGGTGTGTCTTTGGAGCGTGCGTGTGGTGTGTATTTGGAGCGTGCGTGTGGTGTGTCTTTGGAGCGTGCGTGTGGTGTGTCTTTGGAGCGTGCGTGTGGTGTGTATTTGGAGCGTGCGTGTGGTGTGTCTTTGGAGCGTGCGTGTGGTGTGTCTTTGGAGCGTGCGTGTGGTGTGTATTTGGAGCGTGCGTGTGGTGTGTCTTTGGAGCGTGCGTGTGGTGTGTCTTTGGAGCGTGCGTGTGGTGTGTATTTGGAGCGTGCGTGTGGTGTGTCTTTGGAGCGTGCGTGTGGTGTGTATTTGGAGCGTGCGTGTGGTGTGTCTTTGGAGCGTGCGTGTGGTGTGTATTTGGAGCGTGCGTGTGGTGTGTATTTGGAGCGTGCGTGTGGTTTGTCTTTGGAGCGTGCGTGTGGTGTGTATTTGGAGCGTGCGTGTGGTGTGTCTTTGGAGCGTGCGTGTGGTGTGTCTTTGGAGCGTGCGTGTGGTGTGTATTTGGAGCGTGCGTGTGGTGTGTATTTGGAGCGTGCGTGTGGTGTGTCTTTGGAGCGTGCGTGTGGTGTGTATTTGGAGCTTGCGTGTGGTGTGTCTTTGGAGCGTGCGTGTGGTGTGTCTTTGGAGCGTGCGTGTGGTGTGTATTTGGAGCGTGCGTGTGGTGTGTCTTTGGAGCGTGCGTGTGGTGTGTCTTTGGAGCGTGCGTGTGGTGTGTATTTGGAGCGTGCGTGTGGTGTGTCTTTGGAGCGTGCGTGTGGTGTGTCTTTGGAGCGTGCGTGTGGTGTGTATTTGGAGCGTGCGTGTGGTGTGTCTTTGGAGCGTGCGTGTGGTGTGTCTTTGGAGCGTGCGTGTGGTGTGTCTTTGGAGCGTGCGTGTGGTGTGTCTTTGGAGCGTGCGTGTGGTGTGTATTTGGAGCGTGCGTGTGGTGTGTCTTTGGAGCGTGCGTGTGGTGTGTCTTTGGAGCGTGCGTGTGGTGTGGCGAACTTGCTTTATGTCACCTCGTCTGATATATCAGTTACTGACCATATCAAACCACCACACAAACTACACTGCGATACAATTACAACCAACTAATGCATAGCAAAGTATAATACAAGTACTGTGCAGTCATGTACCATATTCTACAGTTTACCAGCACAAATAAGACACAGATAGGTCAAATAGCAAGCTATAACACACACATACTGTATGTATATGAGCATTACATAACAACAGTGCATGCCACGCTGCCTCGTCGAAAATGGTTAAAGTTACCCATCACATAGGGATGGGCACAATCATTACTTGATACTATTAAGACATCAAATGTGAGGGTTATATACAGTATATATGAAGAACCCAGCCTACAAACACGCTTAATGCATAAGCATTGATGCCTCTGGCCAAGCTAGAGGTGCCGTGCTGGAGTAGGGGTGCAGTGGAGGAATTGAGCCGAAGGCACCATGAATGGATAATCGGACGCCAGTCTCAACGGTGGCGCATGGCCATTTGTAACACATTATTATTGGATGGGAGCTGGTTGTTTTGTTAGGGACGTCAATATTTTGTTCTAGTGTCTGGTTATCATCTCGTCTTGACCAATCCTGAGCAACAGCACCTCTTGAGAACCTTTTCTGAAACCGAGTCGCAGCGCATAAAAATAACCTGCGAAACATTTCACACTGCACAGCACAGCACAGTTGGCTTAGTTCTTATTGTTGAAAAGAGCCATGAGCACACTGTACTGTAGCTTACCGTCTGAGCAGAGGCACTGATATGAGTCAACTCCGTCCACACAGATCGCACCACGCTGGCATGGACTGGACTCGCACTCGTTGAGATCTACTTCACAAAACGGTCCACCAAAGCCTGCAGACAGTACACACATGAGAAAGAAAAGACCGTTATTGGAATCCTTTTTGGTTGGTTTCATCCCTCGGCCAATTAGCCCATTAAGACCTGGAACGCATCTGTGTCATTTTAAGATTTCTTTGGCTATTTTTATAAAAATAATGGGATTTTTTAGCAAATCTTTGAATATATATATATTTTTAAAGCACACATTTTTAAATCAAATCTTTGCGTCTAGGGATTTAACAATTGTCTTCTAAATCCTAACAAAAAATCTAAGAATTGAATTGTTGTTGCTATAATATCAGTGGTTTTCATGTCAAGGACCAAAATGATATGTATTTGGCCGCGGACCCCCATCTCAAAATATGTTGTTCCAGGGACCCACCAAAAGCAAAGATTTGAGTAAAAAAATGTATATAAAAAAATATATATTCAAAGATTGGCAAACATTTTCACAATTTTTCAAAAATAGCAGATCTACAAGCTCATAGCGCGGCACTCGGTGCCGCGCTATGAGCTTGTATATCTGCTATTTTTGAAAAAACAAATAAATCTAAAACTGACAGAGATGCGTCCCAGGTCTTAATGGGTTAGGATCAGTATGACTTTGTTTGACACACAAGAGCTGCTGCTCAAAGCTAGTATTGATCCAAAGAACTTGCTGGGTACATGCAGACTCAGCCCACTGGCTCATTTAATCATGTTTAATAAGCGCCAGTCATTGCCCTTGTGATTTATTGCATTAGCCAAGCCAAAGCCAGAACTGTTGAGATCAGAGCCAACCTATACACACAAAAAGGGCCACAGCAAATGCATATATACAGTACATATACTGCATGTTGTATACAAGGTGCAAATAATGTTCTTCAACGACCATAAAAGTAAAATAGAGGATAATCCTGCATATTTTAAATCAAATAAGGAGGGCATTACACAAGCTATGAGTAGCTGATAACGAAGAACAAACGCAAGTAGTATTGTGTCATGTGCCTAAATCATTTCACCACAGACTAAATTATGTTTAATGATCAGTATGTGCCAATCACAAATAATGAACGGAAAAAGTAACATCGATACAAAAGTAGTTTCAAAAGCTTTGGGTCGACAGACACTGCTGTCTTGGATAAGCAAAAATAATGATATTTCCAACTCAACTCAATTGTTACACCACAACTACAGGTGTAAAAAAAAACTTGTCCTGCAAGTTCCATCAATTGCAGTTTCAATAGAGGTAGAAACAGAAAAACATATCTCAGATATACAGTATCAGATATCAGATACATTGGCACTGTGAAATATATGCATAAGGTTTATGGTGATATACATAAGGTGTGTGGTTAAAATAGCATTGGGATGAAGCAGTGAAAAAGCAACAGATGCAAGTACATAAGGTGCATGTATGGTTTAAATCAGCTGTTAAAAAGCAGCATAATATAATAACATGACAGAGTATACAGTCATGTATAGGGCTGTCGCGATTACACATTTAAGGTGACGATTAATTGTCACGCTAATAATTGTGATTAGTGATTTAATTGTGTTTTTTGGCATTGAACATTGGTACAAATGATTACAATTATAGATTTGTTTGACTTTCAGGCCTCGTAATAAAAAAAATGTGCAGGGAAGATATAATAACTGAAATACATTGACATTTTACTGACATTTATACGAAAAAAAAAGGTAAAAACAGCGGAAAAAGCTGATCTAAGAGCTTTTGATGTGAACCAAACAGGCCTGCAAAGACACACAGAACCGAAACTCTTAAGCCCTTTAACCCTGGCATCCCAAATGTGGGCATCAAATAAAAACAAATTTCAACAATTTCAACAATTGTTTGAAAATAGCTTATCCCATAACGATGCATGGCTCAGTGGCTCAGTGGTTAAAAAAAACAGTTCTGTGAAATAGAAAGCTGTTGTTTCACGGCAACAGTCTTTGCTATGCTGCAGAAAACACTGTCGTGCTACAAAGCCTTTCATAGTGCCTGTTGCACTGCAGAAATAACAACAAAAAAACTAAAAAACAGTTGGCAGTTGGTGTGATACTATTACAGTGTATGCTGTACAAAGTATTGTCTCCGCCAGGCCAAAGGCATGGTCGAGACTATGTTTTGCACCCTGTCCATTCGTCCGTGTGAGTGTCCGTCCGTCTGTGAACAGCTAATCTCCGGCACCGTTGGTTTCGCAGCGAAACTGTGCACACACACTCCCTGGATGCCAGAGCAGAAGCTCTGGCAATGTTTTTAATCGTCCTGTTATAGTGCCATCAGGAGGCAGAGTGTTGCTAAACATTTTTTTTATATTACTCCTACAGATTTTGTCCAAACCTCACACAAATCGGTACACAGTATCTCTATAGTCATGAAACCAAACGGTCCTATTTTTCATATTCCACCCTGATTGGCTAAGATTGGCTTCCAAAGTTTGCAGGAGTGGTCCGTTTTGAACAAAACGCCTCAAATCATAAACGCAGCGTCCAATTGCCGTGAAATTTGCACGCGCATTCCCACTAGGCCGAGGACGACATGCCACCCTTTTCACACTGTTAGAGCGCCACCAGGTGGCCGATTTCTGCTAAACCCATTTTTTTAGATTACTCCTACAGATTTTGTCCAAACATTGCGCAAATCGGTACACAGTATCTCTATAGTCATGTGATCAAGACGGATCTTTCCGATTTGTCATATTCCATCCTGATTGGAGAATTTTGAACATTGCTGGCCGACAATAACCTACCTGACCTGGCGGAGACCTGTGTTCCGAAGAGCACTTTTTCTAGTTTGTATTTGTAATTCAACAGTTTATAATGCAACAAAATGCTTTCATTTTTGCAGCAAAGCACCCACTTCGGTATTTACCATTCTTTCCCGGCTGTTTTACTTCATCATCATCATATTTTCATCGTTATTTAACAATACTTTGGATAGCATTTATTCATTTCAGCATGATGGATTTTCTGTGTTTTCTCCTCGAAAGTAAGTAATAACTGTTAGTCTAGGCTGCTTTCATAACAGGTCAGACTGTAGTTTATTGATCCCCCCCACTGGCACGCATCATTGACATGCATCCTAATATATATACCCTAACTGTGTAGATTTGACCTAGCATTTCCATAAATTCAGAATGAATTTTCAGGTCATTGGCGTCATTAACCGTGCTAACGTTAAACAGATCCATGTCTAGGATACATGGGGATGGAGATATACTGCGTATACTTACTAGGTGGGAGGTATATGTTTGGCCCCACATGGAGACATATTCATATTAAACCATGTTGGCAGTTAACCCATTGAGACCTGAAGCCGATTCTACATGTCTCCTAAATCTCAACATTTTTCTGAAAAACGTATGTTTCTATATCAGTGGTGCTCAATCTTTTTCATGTCAAGAACCCCCAAAATTATATGTATTCGGCCGCGGACCCCCATCAAAATATTTTGTTCCAGGGACCCCCAGAAGCAAAGATTTGAGTTTGCTTTAAAAATATATATATTCAAAGATTTGCACACATTTTCACAAATTTTCAAAAATAGCAGATCTACAAGCTCATAGCTCGGCACTCGGTGCCGCGCTATGAGCTTGTATATCTGCTATTTTTGAATAGCCCAAAGTGTAAAATAATGCTGTTTAGCTCAAATCTAAAAATGACACAGTTCCAGGTCTTAATGGGTTAAGATACTACTGCTAGAGATATTATGGATGGCAAGACTGGCAGCCTGGAATATCTATGTGAGCGACTGCGGCTCACAGTTTGCCCTTGAGAAGTGATCTACGGAGAAAAAAACTAAAAAACAGTTGGCAGTTGGTGTGATACTATTACAGTGTATGCTGTACAAAGTATTGTCTCCGCCAGGCCAAAGGCATGGTCGAGACTATGTTTTGCACCCTGTCCATTCGTCCGTGTGAGTGTCCGTCCGTCTGTGAACAGCTAATCTCCGGCACCGTTGGTTTCGCAGCGAAACTGTGCACACACACTCCCTGGATGCCAGAGCAGAAGCTCTGGCAATGTTTTTAATCGTCCGGTTATAGTGCCATCAGGAGGCAGAGTGTTGCTAAACATTTTTTTTATATTACTCCTACAGATTTTGTCCAAACCTCACACAAATCGGTACACAGTATCTCTATAGTCATGAAACCAAACGGTCCTATTTTTCATATTCCACCCTGATTGGCTAAGATTGGCTTCCAAAGTTTGCAGGAGTGGTCCGTTTTGAACAAAACGCCTCAAATCATAAACGCAGCGTCCAATTGCCGTGAAATTTGCACGCGCATTCCCACTAGGCCGAGGACGACATGCCACCCTTTTCACACTGTTAGAGCGCCACCAGGTGGCCGATTTCTGCTAAACCCATTTTTTTAGATTACTCCTACAGATTTTGTCCAAACATCGCGCAAATCGGTACACAGTATCTCTATAGTCATGTGATCAAGACGGATCTTTCCGATTTGTCATATTCCATCCTGATTGGAGAATTTTGAACATTGCTGGCCGACAATAACCTACCTGACCTGGCGGAGACCTGTGTTCCGAAGAGCACTTTTTCTAGTTTGTATTTGTAATTCAACAGTTTATAATGCAACAAAATGCTTTCATTTTTGCAGCAAAGCACCCACTTCGGTATTTACCATTCTTTCCCGGCTGTTTTACTTCATCATCATCATATTTTCATCGTTATTTAACAATACTTTGGATAGCATTTATTCATTTCAGCATGATGGATTTTCTGTGTTTTCTCCTCGAAAGTAAGTAATAACTGTTAGTCTAGGCTGCTTTCATAACAGGTCAGACTGTAGTTTATTGATCCCCCCCACTGGCACGCATCATTGACATGCATCCTAATATATATACCCTAACTGTGTAGATTTAACCTAGCATTTCCATAAATTCAGAATGAATTTTCAGGTCATTGGCGTCATTAACCGTGCTAACGTTAAACAGATCCATGTCTAGGATACATGGGGATGGAGATATACTGCGTATACTTACTAGGTGGGAGGTATATGTTTGGCCCCACATGGAGACATATTCATATTAAACCATGTTGGCAGTTAACCCATTGAGACCTGAAGCCGATTCTACATGTCTCCTAAATCTCAACATTTTTCTGAAAAACGTATGTTTCTATATCAGTGGTGCTCAATCTTTTTCATGTCAAGAACCCCCAAAATTATATGTATTCGGCCGCGGACCCCCATCAAAATATTTTGTTCCAGGGACCCCCAGAAGCAAAGATTTGAGTTTGCTTTAAAAATATATATATTCAAAGATTTGCACACATTTTCACAAATTTTCAAAAATAGCAGATCTACAAGCTCATAGCTCGGCACTCGGTGCCGCGCTATGAGCTTGTATATCTGCTATTTTTGAATAGCCCAAAGTGTAAAATAATGCTGTTTAGCTCAAATCTAAAAATGACACAGTTCCAGGTCTTAATGGGTTAAGATACTACTGCTAGAGATATTATGGATGGCAAGACTGGCAGCCTGGAATATCTATGTGAGCGACTGCAGCTCACAGTTTGCCCTTGAGAAGTGATCTACGGAGAGTAGCTCGCCGCAGGTTGCTTTCATTTACATAAGAAATCGCTCACAATCATTCACTTTGACATATATGTCAGGCATAAGAGCAACAGGAGTAATGAAGTTGCAATTATTGATTGAGTTACATGAACTACTATGTAATAACCATTCAAATGAAAGAAAAAAAAAGAGGAAGATGTCAGGGCCTGGTGATGAGTACTCTAGATTCCTGATGGCAGGCGAATATTTTCAATTTGAGACCCTTAGTTAATTGCATGCAGGAAAAGCTGCAACATTAGCCTCATACATCATGTATTTTCATTCATAAAAAAAAAAACTGACCAGGGCAGAGAGTATAGAGGGCAACGCATTTCATATACGCAGTTATTTCCAATAGGTAGGTAAGCATTTTGTACTATTTTTACCATCTATATCCTGTCGTGTCATTCTGGGATGTAAACCATAAACAGTACATCAACAGCCGGGGGGGCCCCGGTAGCTGTCCGGATAGTGTGTCGACCACATTAATTGCAACGTCTCGGTTCAGTTTCTGGCTGGAGACCTGTGTCTGCATGTCCTCTGTTGGCCCCTTGGTTTCCTGCCGCTTGACTGTCACATCTAAATAACAAATCTGACCAAAAAACGAATAATAAAAATGTTTTTTGCACAGTACGTTTTCTCCGGCTGACTTCCTGATCTCTTTAAGGGGCAGTTCACCCAAAATGTAAAAACACCCAACATATTTGACCCAGCTTCTATCCATCCAGATAGTTTTACTGTGGTTTTCCAAGGTTTGGAGATTTGGTGTTCGCCATCAAGTACAATAGAGCTCACATGTGACGTTGTTTTAAAAAAAAGTAAAAGCTTGTTTACTTCCTGTTTATTTCCTGCAATAAAACGGTCATATCTCTGCTACTGTAGATCTCCGTTCCTCCTGCATTACGGCAAAACAAGCCTCATTGAAACGGCCATAGCTCTTGAATGGAGGATCGTGATCGGACACATTTTTTTCCCTCTACTACGACAACCCTGTGCGTGTAATGAGCCCTTCTCCGTGAGGACGCCGGTTTCTCAAAGGTACAGTAAAATCGCTGTTTTTGCTGGCAACAGTGGCACACTATTACACTATTGATCTGGCAGTCAAAGAGTTAAAATGTGCAAATTACATTCACCCATTCAAACATGCATTCACACACTGATGGCGGAGGAAACCCCCCAACCTCTTGCTCAAGGACAAAACCTTTCGTTTCCCAAGCGGCCGCTCTACCTCCTGAGCCACTGCTATGCATTGCCCACGTGTTGTGAGCTTGTAGATCGGCTATTTCCCCGGGTAAGACACAATAAAGGGTAATCATGGCCAGATTGACCATGGTTCATAAGATAATATATGGAGAGGTCCCCATATTTTTAAAGACATGTTTTACTCAGAGAAGTGAAGTACACCATTTTTTCACCAGAGCCAGTGTAGCAGACGTGAGCCTTCCGGCTTTTAAAAGTAAAGTAGGCAGGGAATCATTTACTTACATAGGAGCCACACAGTGGAATGACCTCGAAAACAGCGTCAAACTGACAACAAATCTGAGGACTTTTAAATACAAAACTAAATCATGTCTATTAGAAAAGGTTCCCCTATAGAGGGTCATTAGACTAGGAAAGATAAGGTAGCACTTGTTTGTGTACTGTGTATGTTACTTGTGTTCCTGTATTGTTTGTATGTAAGTACAGTGAATGTTACTTGTGTTTTGTATTGTTGTGTAATGTGTACTGTGTCTGTACTGTGTATGTCACTTGTGTCTATGTAGCGTTACGTTAGTTACATGTGTTGTATTGTAAAGTATTTTTAACGTATTGATTGTTAATTGTAAGAGGACCTCAACGGAAATAAGTCTCAGGACTTTCTTGTGTTATCCTCGAACTGCGGTGACCATGTGGTGATGGCTTTTCAAATAAATCAAATCAAATCAAATCAAAATAAGCAACCAAGTATAAATCAGGTTCAACTCTGTCGTTTGGACTAGGGTTCATGCCATTTACTCTGATGTTGTATTTGTAAGTCACAATGGATAAGAGCATACGTTAAATGCCTAAATTGTATATTGTCTCATCGTTGTAACTTGGTCATTGGTCATCATTGGTTGTTGTGAACAACATAATTGAGAACTATTTTCCACTCAGTATCTCCACCAACTGTCTATCCTGCTTCATAGAAAATACTTCTTGAAAGGATCCCTGGCTAATAAGCCTTATGAGCCTTTTAAGCAAGGGATAATTGACGGGCAGTCGGTCGTTATTGATAAATAAATCCCGACAGGGTGATTAGGCACCGATGCGGTGCCTAATACACCTCGAAAAACACCAGAAAACGTCACTTCCGTCCACTGCTATGTTATGAGTTGTAGAAAAAACACATCTAGCTCGGATACATTTTTTTTTGTTGTTGGTGAAAACGGGCCTTATTCAACGGCCGGTAGCAACAAAATGGCCGATCGCGGTAAAACACATTTTTGTTCCGGTGGATAGACGAGACCCTCCCCCACCCCCCAGACACCCTTTGTTTACATCCGCGTGCATATGGTGGCCTCCGCGGCTCTCCAAAGATCGTCAATATAAGGTAAAAAAAACGCTGGCACCAGCGGATGAATTAATTAATGAATACTAGACCATACCCGGTCGACGCATCCGTGGGGGGATATGCGCACATGATCTGGCAACCCGGGAGGCAGTTCGTCCCATAGCTGGGCAGCCCCGTAACCATGGCGACAGGGTTTTACACATAAACGCTAATAAGAAGCTGAGATTTGATGAAATTGAAAAACGGGCTTCACAGTTAAGTTCAGATGGTAATGGTCAATGGCTGTGTGCAAAATCAGAGCAATTGGTCCAGCCAGTGAGGAGAACCGGGTAGCTTCACCTACTCACTCACTCACTCACCACTACAGACGCACAGAGGTTACTAGAATTATAGTAGGATACCTGGCAGTGAATGTGTTAAGAGACACTGGGACTGGTTTAGAGATGGGGAGTCAGGGGTTCCTTGGGCCATATTAATGAATGTTTCTGGTTATGCCATGCTGCACATTATTCTGCCACTCCGGTATGAACTGGTACACCACTGGCTATCTTGGCAATACTTCACTTGACGGCAAAGAGGCAGAGGAGGAGGAAACTATGAAAGCAGTTTTGTGGAGTGTAGGCGGGCCACTCAAGGCCACCGTGGCCGCAGGGCATATCGTTTTTTTTTTTGGAGGAGGCATAGAGGCCAAGCTGAGGGGGCACGGCGATCACGGCCCTCATGAGTGCCTGTGAAAATCCCTGGCCTGACTTGAATTGTCAACGATAGGGCCGCATCGATTATTTAAAAGCAGGATCACTCACACTCCGAGTGTGAATTAACGAATGAGAGGTAGCCAGGAACAGATTCACTGCCATGCCTCTATTTTGTGCTTTTTGGCTATGTTGAACAAAGTCCCCACTGTAAAGTGCAATAATTTGTTACAGATTATTCTTAACCCTTTCAGACCGAGAACGCATCTGTGTCATTTTAAGATGTCTTTGGCAATTAAAAAATAGCAGATCTACAAGCTCATAGCGCGGCACCGAGTGCCGCGCTATGAGCTTGTAGATCTGCAATTTTTTTTTGAAAGATTGTGAAAATGTGTGCAAATCTTTGAATATCTATTTTTCCATAGCCAACATTTTTAACTCTGTTACAACCTCTCTGGAACAAAACGTTTTGAGATGGGGGTCCGCGGCCAAAATTCATATAATTTCGGGGGTCCTTGACATGAAAAAGTTTGAAAACCACTGATTAGAAGACATTTGTAGAATCCCCCCAGAAGCAAAGATTTGAGTTACAAATGTTTGCTTTGAAAAATATGTATTCAAGGATTTGCTCAAAATGTTCACGATTTTTCTAAAATAGCAGATCCACAAGCTCATAGCGCGGCACTCGGTGCCGCGCTATGAGCTTGTATATCTGCTATTTTTGAATAGCCCAAAGAAACCTATTAAAATGACACAGATTCTTTCCCCGGTTTGAAAGGCTTAAAAACCTCTGTTAACTGCCCCATTCCCCTACCAGCACTAATGTTGTGTTCTTCCCATGTCTTTCCAGTTTGCTGCATAGTCTGTGCTGCATCAGCACACATTACTATCAGTGGCAAGCATGGGCCTGGCATGGCCATGCAGTCTGGCTGCCATTACATCCAACTGATCCAGATTGTTTTGAAATCAAGGTCACTGTTTTGATGTAAACACAGTGAACAAGGGCAATGTCAAGGCCACCGAGGGTGTCAACTAAAACGGAAGTATATAAGCAGTGGTGGGAAACGCAGAGCAGTCTCAGAGCAGAGCGTCTCAGAGCGGAGCGTCTCAGAGCGGAGCGTCTCAGCATCTCAGCATCTCAGAGCGTCTCAGAGCAGAGCGTCTCAGAGCGGAGCAGAGCAGAGCGTCTCAGAGCGGAGCATCTCAGAGCGGAGCGGAGCAGAGCGTCTCAGAGCAGAGTAGTCTCAGAGCAGAGCGTCTCAGAGCAGAGCGTCTCAGAGCAGTCTCAGAGCGGAGCAGAGCGGAGCAGAGCAGTCTCAGAGCGGAGCGTCTCAGAGCGGAGCGTCTCAGAGCAGAGCGGAGCAGAGCGTCTCAGAGCGGAGCGGAGTAGAGCGTCTCAGAGCAGAGCGGAGCAGAGCGGAGCAGAGCGGAGCAGAGCAGAGCGGATCATCTCAGAGCGGAGCGGAGCAGAGCGTCTCAGAGCAGAGCAGAGCGGAGCGGAGCAGAGCGTCTCGGAGCGGAGCAGAGCGTCTCATAGCGTCTCAGAGCGGAGCGTCTCAGAGCAGAGCGTCTCGGAACAGAGCGTCTCGGAGCGGAGCGGAGCGGAGCAGAGCAGAGCGTCTCAGAGCGGAGCGGAGCAGAGCGTCTCAGAGCAGAGCAGTCTCAGAGCAGAGCGTCTCAGAGCAGAGCAGTCTCAGAGCGGAGCGTCTCAGAGCGGAGCGTCTCAGAGCGGAGCGTCTCAGAGCGTCTCAGAGCAGAGCGTCTCAGAGCGGAGCGGAGCAGAGCGGAGCGTCTCAGAGCGGAGCGGAGCAGAGCGTCTCAGAGCAGAGCAGTCTCAGAGCAAAGCAGTCTCAGAGCGGAGCGGAGCGTCTCAGAGCGAAGCGGAGCAGAGCGTCTCAGAGCAGAGCAGAGCGTCTCAGAGCGGAGAAGAGCGTCTCAGAGCGGAGCAGAGCGTCTCAGAGCGTCTCAGAGCAGAGCGTCTCAGAGCAGAGCAGAGCGTCTCAGAGCGTCTCAGAGCAGAGCGTCTCAGAGCGGAGCAGAGCGTCTCAGAGCAGAGCAGAGCGTCTCAGAGCAGAGCAGAGCGTCTCAGAGCGTCTCAGAGCAGAGCGTCTCAGAGCGGAGCGGAGCAGAGCGGATTCTGGTAATGCTCCATGTTGCTATTCAGAACTGAACACCTTTATTCCCAATGTACACATTGAGAGAGACACACACACACACACACACACACACACACAAATGTGTGCATGTTTTAAATGCTAGATGGCAGCCTAGAGGTCCTGTATTGTTGTTACCTGGTAGTATTTGATGGCCTTGGTGAGTGGCTCCACTTGAATGGTCTCATCCAGCTGGTCTTTGTGCAGCAGGTCGATGAAGTAGTCCAGAGAGCGCTTGTGGACGCTCATTTCAGAGTACAGCGTGCCCATCCTCTTAAACACCTCCACACTGCAGCCACTCATAGCCCTGGATGAGAGGAGGACATGACAATGGAAGGACAGATAATGTTAGAAGTGGCGAGAGTGGAGAGACCGATAACGTTAAGGTTTTTGTGATACACAGGACGCTCAAAAGTAATGCATTAAGTGTGTTTTCAAACCAGTAGTGCGTTTGCTTTGTTCAGATTCAGAACCAATATGATACAATGTTGCACTTTCCCTTGCAGCAAAAATAGCAGATTGTTGTGAGCTTGTAGAATTGCTAGTTTCACTATTCGTCATACGGTATGACGGTAAGTATGTAGGGCTTAAGTTAACAGAGGACAAAACTTATAAACGAAATACGAGCGAGAAAAGTTGTCTCTCATTGGACTGAATTTTTATTGAAGATATTCAATACATTGGGAATAAAGGTGTTCAGTTCTGAATAGCAACATGGAGCATTACCAGAATCTTTTAATTTATTTAGAATCTTGTTATAAAGTTTTAGCATGGTGGGTATTCTCCAATGACAACATTCCCAATTTAGTCTCTCATGTGCGATAGTCACTCACGGTTCATATTTGTGCAGAGTGGCCTGCAGCAGGCCCAGGGAGTAGACCAGTCCTGAGGCGAAGCTGAGCTGCTCTCCACGGGATCCCCTCATCGCGGTTCCCTGCAGGGGGTCAACTCCGCCTGCAGGGGAAATGACACACGGACATGTTGGGAACAGGTGGTAAGCAGAGCCTGAGCGATACATCGGTTGGCTGCCGATGTGTCCCAATGTTTTACCACTTTCAACAGAGTGTCCCTATTTGGGCATGTCATTTTAAGTGAACATTAACAAACGTTTTCAAAACAATAACAAAAATAGTCGATCTACAAGCTCACGACACATTGTGAGCTTGTAGATAGGCTACTTCTGAAAATGTATGAACAGGGCTTATGTTGTTAAATACATTCAAATACTTTTTTTTTTACAAAAGATCGGTCAAACATTAGTGGTCTAGGACTCTCCAAAATCAGGATCGAACCCATGTGGCATTGGTCAGACTATTTTTTTCGTTTTTTTGCAGATCACACACACCTTGCAGATGAGCCTTGGAATGAGCAGCAGCACCAGGATACAGTTGTGGTCTCCTCCATGGCGGAGGAAGGACTCAGGCATGAAGGCGGTGAGGAGGGACACCTGGCGGTTAGCCTGGCCCACCTCCATCTTCCTCAGTTCCATCTCGATGGCCTGGAAGACACACAGTCACGGTTGGGTATAGAAATTAGGAACCATATCCAAACTGCCAGGTACCCATGACAATGAAGGAATCGGAATTGATAAATATCGTAATAATTTTAGGATCCAGAAATGATTATCCTAATTTTATGATATGATATTCATTACTCTTCTTAAACTTTTATTAATGTAAAACTTTTAAACTAAATGTCCATTGATGCCATTAACAAGAATTATGATCACGTAAGCCTAGTGCTCAGTTAAACTGGATACAACCTTTTCCAATCCATTTCTTTCCAGTATGGCTTGGCTTGAGTTTTGTGGTAGTGGTACCAAAGTGTCACTTTAGACATTTTATTGTCATTGGATTGATTAAAATCCCCATCAACTCCCAATCAGATTCCTATCATTCTGACATTCGTCTCAGCCGTACCTTGGCATAAGCTTTGGTCTCTGCAAACTTTATCTTGAAATCAAACATCTCTGCAGGAGGATGAAGCAGGACCTGCTCAGCTCTCTGTTGGTCTCCTGGTGCACAGGGAAAAGCACACACAGACAGCAGTGAGCAATGTGCATTTACTGACGACCTACTGATAATCATAGCAGCTCACTTCTCATTCCTGTGTGTGTGTGTGTGTGTGTGTGTGTGTGTGTGTGTGTGTGTGTGTGTGTGTGTGTGTGTGTGTGTGTGTGTGTGTGTGTGTGTGTGTGTGTGTGTGTGTGTGTGTGTGTGTGTGTGAGGGTTACAAACGGCAAAAAAACTCATGGGGGAAAAAATGCATTTAAAACGAAAATCCATCCTAAAATGTTGCGGTAAGTAAGTATAGTAGTACAACGTGTATGTGTGTAGTGATCTATGCACCTGCAGGCTGGCAGTGAGCTCTCTGTACTTGTTGATGGTCTGCTGGTAATCGGCCATGGTCTCCTGGGCAGCATCAACTCTCTTGTGGGCCTCGCAGACCTTTCACCCCCGCTCATGTCCAGCTGCTCTCTCAGCTCCATCTCAGTCTCCCTGCCGTTCTCCTGGAGCTCGTCGTTCATGTCATTAATGGCCTCCTGTTGGGAGGACAGAAGAGGGGACCGACCGTCATGTGTGGTAGTATATACATTGTAAGGCATAGAACAAAGCCAAATGCAGTGGTGGAAGGAGTACTCAAATCTTTTTACTTAAGTAAAATTATCAATACTACAATGTAGGAAAACTGTTACAAGCTAAGGTCTGGTATTCAAAATTTACTTGGGTAAAACTACAAAAGTAGTGGCATCAAAATGTACTTAAGGATAGTAAGGGGTCACGCCCAAAATGACGTTTTCTATCGATTACTCACCGGCAGCGGTTCTGTATGGAGATACAAAGAATCTCCTGTGTGTCTCCATACGGAACCGCTGCCGGTCATCAAATTATTGGCTTAGGAATGCGACGGAAAGTTATTTTCGGGGTAAACTATTCCTTTAAAATACCAAAAGTAAAAGTATTCCTTATGCAGAATGTCCCATTTTAGGTTTTCAAAATGTATACCGGTACAAATCTTTTGAAAATAGTAGATCTACAAGCTCACAACGTGTCACTTCGTGCCACGCTGCAAGCTTGTACAACAATTTGTGTACAATTCCTTGACATGAAAAGGTTTGAGAACCACTGAGAGGGTGTTTGTAAAATGGGCCTCAGGTCTTAATGGGCTATGAAACACTGATTGCATGCAAGTCGGGGTGAAGAACACAGGTGCACTGACCAGGTCAGTGACCGTCTCTCTCAGCTCCCGGACTTTCTCCTCCAGGTCCAGGTTCCTCTCCGTCAGGGTCTCCACCATCTCCTCTGACCCCAGCGCAGCATCCACCTGTGACACACACACACAATCATTACAAGAGGCACATGGTTTGAAAGTCACGTACAATTATCCATATCCATTTAAATGTCTCTTCACCCAATCCCATTCACTAATATCTGCAAATTTGACAGAATGACATTCATATCTGCAAAGGAAACCTGTTTAACCCAAATGGATTGCCTCTTACATTTTTTCATCACTTTGTATTGTGTTTCTTTTGCTGTGCTTTTGTTCTTTTAAACATTCTATTTTTTTGACAATATCAGCATCAGCAAATACAATATTTAACCACTTTCATTCAACGTCCCGTCCCAATTTTGGGCATGTAAGTGAGAATTTTAGGGCTTAAGTGGTTAAATAAAATTAAGTTCATGTGTATTGCATACTTAGCTGTTTGATTGTTCATTGTATAATTAAAGTGTGTAAAATGTATTGTTAAAGTAGTTTAGATATGGTGAAATAGTAAACTAGAACATGTTACCCCTTAAAAACGGGAAAGGATCTGTGTCATTTTAGATTTTATCTGCCATTTTTTTACATTTTTGAAAGATCTTGGAAAAACTACTGGTTTAGAAGGCATTTGCAGAATCGGCCTCAGGTCTTAATGATAAAGAGCATTAGCAGTCATCTTTTTAAAGAAAAAGATGAAATGATCTTCATTTTAAGCATGTGGTTCATATCCTATACAGGGGAAGACAGTACCCCCTCTTCAAAATGATAGTGATTCGCTCTAACTGTCCGTACCTGTTCTTTCAGCTCATCGATAGTTGCCTCGGCTAGTGTCATGTCCTCTTGGAGTTTCTCCTTCTGGCTCCTCACAGTGTCCAGCTCCACGTTCTTCTTCTCCGTCTGCTTCTGCAGCTTCACGTGCTCCTGCTTCTCTGACGAGGACAGGTCACGCGTCCTGTGAACATAACAGGGGGGTTAACAACTTACAATTAGAGATGTAACCGATACCATTTTTTCCCTTACCGATCCCCATAACTTGCGCATCTCATTTAAACAAATCTAGGACAGTGGTTCTCAAAGTGGGGTTCAGGGACCATCTGAGTTCCTTGAGGGGGTTCCAAGAGTATATAATTTGTACACTCTCAGGTAAATAGTACAAGTAAAAGTATAAAACAGTCGTGCAACATCAATTGAAGAAATCAAAATATGAATGAAATATCATGTCATTTATGTGGTATCGGAATGTCATCCTCGCCAATACAGATGCCAGCATTTTAGGCAGTATCGGCAGCTTTTCCGATACAAGTATCGGTACAACTCTGCTTACAATTTGACAGGGAGGCAAAGCCATAACCAGACTATGTCTTGTTATTGTAAAAGTACAATGTGCGTGTGTCCGAGGCAGCAGAGGACACCTACATATCATTTAAGTCAAGTGGTTTATTTTTAAACCACTTGCTTTTGTGGATAATGGTTATTATGACTATCATGCTGTTGTCAAGTCATTCCTGATTGGAAACCATTTGGGTCAACTGCTGTTGTTTTTAAACAGATGTACACATTTTGACTGACCTGACCAAGGCCTCCTTCAGCCTGCCGTTCTGCTCCTCCAACTGTTTGACATGGTAGCTAGAGGCCGCGCCGTCTGTACCTGGAGGGACAGCGTGATGAGAGGAACCCGGTAGAGGTGGGAGAGAAAGATACACACAGGGAGATAGGGTTGATAGAGAGAGTGGCGTAGAGAGAGGAGTCAGAGAGAGAGAAAGAATGAGAGAGACAGCAAGGAACCATTGGACAGAGAGACAGGGGTGGATGGGTGAGAAAGAGAGACAGATACAAAACATTAAGAAACACGTGTACATAGATTTTTGAGCAGTGATTATCAACCTTTATCATTTTGAGGACCCCCAGTTTGTTTTGCATGAGGTCGCGGACCCCCATTTCATACGATTCTCATCTCTGGGAGCCCAATCTACATGGCAAGGCATCAGTCTGAGTGTGTAAATGGAACCAAATGGACCACTACGGGTCCATTTGGTTCCCGCTATAGACTCTGAGTTAAAGACCCATTAAGGGTCGATTTGGTTCCTAGCAATCAATCAAGCTGGGGACCCCCTGGAACCCCCCCAAGGACCCCTTCAAGTTCCTCAGTCTGGCCCTACAGGCCACTACATTTGGTGGCCAAGTATATTTAAGGAAATTGGAATGGAATTGCTTGCAGAGGGGCTCACTGAATCTCGCAATAATGTTGACATAAGTGTGATTAGCAAGAGAGGAATGTGTGTGGCAAGTGTAATGTAAAAAGCTCACATTAGATACGGAAGGATCCACACACCAACAAAGTTCTTCCTCAGACACTTTCTCTCTTTTACTTACATTGGGCGTATAGAAACAAAGATCATTTCAAAGTACAAAAATTTACCTGTGTGACATTTTAGGTTAGCCAGGACTGTATGGATGAGGCTATAAGGCTCCATGTTGATAAGCAACAGAACTCACCTTCAGGATTTGGGTCTTGGGGTGAACAAATCTCCAACACACCAAGGTCTGGTTTCTTTATAAAAAACTGAAACGCCTCCTCGTCAACTTCAGTGTTCAAGTCATCATAGACTTTTAAGT
Source organism: Gymnoscopelus microlampas (assembly GCF_963454915.1). Taxonomy (NCBI): domain Eukaryota; kingdom Metazoa; phylum Chordata; class Actinopteri; order Myctophiformes; family Myctophidae; genus Gymnoscopelus; species Gymnoscopelus microlampas. The sequence goes on along the minus strand of NC_139949.1, from coordinate 38,453,780 downwards.
CTGAGGTACTAGGAATTTCAAATTTCTTGGCAACTGAAGACAAAACAAGATTGCACAAGCTTATTGATAAATCTGTTGTGCAATTGATTTAATTTGTATTAATGTGTCATAAAAATGGATTAAAATAGCCACAGAAAATTCAATCATATGAGGAAGATTGACAGCCCTACTGAAGACATTGAATCACTCTATCCTAAATAAAATGGATTGTGCCTTCCTTGTACTGTACACCCAGCATGTTGTTGCATATGACAGTGGTTCTCAATTTTTCATGTCAAGGACCCCCCAAATTGACAATTAGCCCACAGACCCTCATTTGAAAAGATATGCCAGGGACCCCCTAAGAAGACTTTTACGGCTCTAGCAGTGATTCTCAACCATTTTAATATCAAGGACACCCATTTAATGGCACGTCTATCTCTGGGACCCCAATTTATATTGTAAAATCAATGTTAAGACAGTGTAAAAATGGAACCAAATGGACCCCAATCATTTGTACACCATCAATGGCATAGGGCATGCTGTGGAACAATGTTTCACTCACCACACTCCAGAAATGATGTAAAAGACAGTGGTCCCTCAAAGCAGATGTATTTCTGCCGGTCAAGATGTTTCACACGTACAGCATGCATGCTTTGATGGAGAAAACATAATAATGTTACTAAGACGATATAGGGTACACAACTCATGCAGTATGAGGAGTGTTACATTAGAAACTATTACAAAAGCACTATCTACAGGCAGGCTATCTAGCAGTGGTGTAAAGTAACAAAGTACATTTACTTAAGTACTGTACTTAAGTACAATTTTGAGGTATTTGTACTTTACTTGAGTATTTCAAATATACTATTGTAATTACTTTTACTCCACTACATCTCAGAGGCAAATATTGTACTTTTACTCCACTACAATTATTTGAAAGCCATTTTAGCCCTACTTTATAAATATGCTACTTGAAAATAGCAGATCTACTATCTGCTATTTTTCAAACATTCTAGTACTTTAAGTATATTTTATGTTTGAAGTTTAAACACAGAAACACGAGGAGACAAAGAGATGTTGAGCTCTCTCAGATGCCTCACCTGTCTTTAGCGACTTCTTTCTTCTCCTTCTCCTTGTCCTCTTCCTTGCCCTTGTCTTTGTCCTGGTCAGTGATGATGTCCGACACCAGCTTGAGGGCACGTTCTGTGATGGACACAATCTTCTGGATAGCTTGGAGTTCATTCTCTGAGGGATAAATGGCTGCATGCTTGGTCATTACGTAGCGATCGTCTGAAGAGTCGGGGCGACGAGGCGGCTAAAAGAGAAATGGTGGAAAGAAAACTATTCATTCACAGGACAAGAAAGGAATCGCAATGAGGTTTCAATTTAGTTCATGTAAGAGTATTCCAAAGAGTTACTATTCTCAGTAGGCAATTCTGTAACCAATTACTTTTTAATGACAAAGACATAGTTCTGCAACAAGTTACTTGATTAACTCAACGCAAAACTGCATTCAAATAGTAAAAATCACACCCAGTGTGAAGTGGGCGGTGTGTGGTCATCACAACATGACTCACTTTAAAAAAAGGATAATTACTTTTTTTAAAGTCCATACTGCTATTCATAGGGCTGCACATGTGTCATGTGTTTCGCTAGCCAATCACAGTCCTGAATTTGCAAAGTCAGCCAATCACATTACAGTTAGTGGTGATGACACTAGCTGTAATGTGATTGGCTGATATGAAAAAAGTATCGATTTGCATTAACAATGGAAGGGTTAGGGGGTACACAAATGTTTTGGTCGGTATCCAAAACTCACTTATAGGGGGCGGCTACACCGCCCCAAAAAACACACCCAGTGTGAAGTGGGCGGTGTGGTCATCACAGTGGTCATCACAGTGATGGAAGCTCACTTAAAAAAAAAAGTTTTTTTTTAAAGTGCATAGTCCTATTTATAGGTTATTAATTTCATCATGTGTCTCGCTAGCCAATCACAGTGCTGAATAGAGTCAGCGGGGGTGTACAGGGGCCACCCATTGTGGGTGGAAGGGGTGTTCAATGGGTAGCCAATCACAGTGCAGGGTTTGGGGGGTACAATGGGTGGCCAATCACAGTTCAGCAAATGTCAATGTCCCAACCTCACATATAGGGACGGCTACACCGCCCAAAAATCCACAGGTCCCTGAGGCTGAGGGATGGGCATGACAGGCCGGACCCCCAAGAGACCGGGCGGCCCAGGGGGCCCCTGAGGATAGCCTCCGTCGGGCATACGGCGTCTGTCAGCCCAGTGGTGCTCTTCTTCCATGCGTCTCCAGTACATGTCCTCTTCATAACGCCTGGAAAGCTTCAGCAGTTTGGGGAAGAAAAAAAAAACAGTGACCTGGGAGTTCAGCAGATTAGACATGGAGAATGTCCACTGATGAACCACTTAAACCCTATATACTTAGTCGACTGGGATCACCCAGCGGTCTATACTTGGTTCCCTCCCGTTTTCCCCTCTACATCAAATCTCCGTGGAAAATACATCTGCACTATTTTCGGCAGATGTTTTCCCCAGAATGGAGACGCAAGTTAAAAAAACAAAAAAACATCAGCTGGTCATCAAAGACCTCATCGTACCTCATTTCCATTCTCCAGCGCTCCTCTTCCTCTCTCCTCCTCCAGAACTCTTCTTTCTGCATCTGCTTCCTCATCTTCTCCTCCTGAATCTTACGGGCACGGATGCTAGGCTTCACCTCCACCTGAAGGTCAGGGTTCACCTTTTTCTAAAAGACCAGGTGAAGAGGAAATGTCAGGACAGATGACGGCATGATCAACTTATGACTTATTGTTTAACCATTCAAAATAGTTCAGTCTAGTGTCCTGGGTCGTGTAGATTACTCGCTTCGGTCTAAAAACCTGTCATGCTAAAAATAACGTTGTCCCAGCTAAAACATGACTTGAAGATCAGTTCTTATCAGCAAGCGACATCAGCCAAAGATAATACATTAGGCATAATAACACTTGTGCCTGCACCTATGAAAATGTATCAACCTTGTACTGCAGTCGATGCCTCCTTCCCTTCAGATGCATCTCCTTCGCGTTGGGATCGTTGAAACTGCATTCACACAGCTTGCATTGGAAGGCAGCGGATGACTTTGCCTTCATCGTTGCGGACCTAAGGAGATGGGTAACACAAAATGTTCAATTCCCTCTATAGCAGTGTTTTTTAACTTGAACTCTTATAGGATCCAACAGCATGGCTCCAATGTGGAGTTAATTCTGTGTAGCGTGCATGCAAGTTTAGCACTGATCGGTACTGTGGTTTGTGACACACAGACCCTCTCATAGACAGGTAGGGTATGGCCGAGCAACGCCGTAAAAATACAATTGTACGGCAGACTCAGAGCCAGTCTTCATTTTAACTCTTTTATACTTGTGTTTGATGGAGTGCAATATAGAACGATTACATCCCCACATCCACAGCACTGGCCTTCCCCTCTGGTTCATGGCCAGTGGGGTTTGTTAAACAAAAAACAGCTGTCTCCCTATTTGGGCTGCTGCAGTTGTGCACACTTTTTTGCCTTACTAAAAAAAAAGGACAATTTAACAATATAATTTATACTCACAAAAATAACTGATCTACAAGCTAACAATGTGTCGTGATGCGACGTGTTAGCATGTAGATCTTTAGTCTCAGACCATTGCTATTGGGCACAAACACTCTTCCAATATTTCATAAATTGCCTATTTAGTGGCGAAAATAGGCGATGCAAGGTGTTGTGAGTTTGCAGATGGCATTGGATGAAGTGAACAGCCAACAAATACGATAAAACCCGAAATTGTGTCTACTAATGACTTCATCCTTACTGCTCCAAAAGACCACAGCTAGAGAAGTTATTATTTGTAGCAGGGCCTTATTTTTCAATCAAAAGTTACCGTAAACTTACCATAGACATTAGTGAACACCCAACCTCTAATCGTAAATACACACAAAAAATGAATTGATTAACTGATAAGAATTTGCAAATCAAAATTTTTATCATGCAAAAACAAACAAAACATCACTATTAACACACAATCCCATTCAAAGATTCTTAGTATTGGTTTACTTAAAACTGTGACATTCCATTTTACATTTTACTGAGGAGTCACTAGTCCACAGATGCTTTGACTAATGGACAGCATACAAATGCAATAAATCACAATAATTTAATTTAAAAAAAAAAAAGGAAAACAATGACCGTTTCCATTTGCAAGGGCCAGGAGTGAACTAATGGTCATTTGACTGCATGGTTAAACTAGGTTATACACTTGTTATTCTACAAGGCACAGAACTTCAAGAAATGTTAGGTTTGGAAACGCACGCCTGGTCGACGTCCATCACTACACAAGTTGGCAGAGACTTTGCGTGCAAAGCACGCTCTGTGAAACCAGCTTCACTCTTTATTAGTGATGAGTGTTTGAACCACTTTCAACCTGGTGTCCCTATTTTGGGCACGTCATAGGTGCAAATTGTCAAAAAAAAAAAGTTTCATAATTTTTAAAGTGAAAATGGAAGTCGTTTTCTTTATTCATTGTGTGATAAGTACATAGGGGTTCAATGACTTAAACCCTATATACTTAGATGGGTGTGCAAGGGGTCTGTAATTGGCCCCGTCCTTTTCTATCACTCATCAATCTCTGCCGATCTACAAGCTCACACAATGCCTTGTGACGTGTAGTGAGACGATTTTTGTTTTCACTGAATGTTTGCCTATTACGACAAGCCCCGAATAGGGACGCTAGGATTCATGTGGTTGAACTGGTTAAATGCAGAGCTATACTAATCAAACAGGAATACAGCAAAAACACAGTACAGAGCATAATGGCAACAAGGTGAAGAATGAAGTCATTGTCAAACACCGCCAGGAGACGTCAACATTCAAAGGGGACCTACTGACCAACAGAGTTGATCTTGGGGGCGGAGGCCTTCTTGACGGGGGCGGTGGAGTTGGCAGACGACAGACTGTTGCCGAGCGCCCCCCCATCACTGTTTATTCGCCATCCTAGGCAGCATGATAGCAAGCCATGTTCAGCCATTGCTTGAGCATCATGCAAATTGCTGTGTGGCTTTGATTGATTGAATTCTTTATCAGCAGTTTGCAAAAAGTACAGAGGCACAGTAAGGCCTACACAATAATGCTAAAAGGATAACACAAAAATCCCTGAGGGCTTGTTTCCATTGTGGTCCTGCGTATTCAATTCATAAAGGCCGAGTTCTGTAGGTGGACACATGTTTTTTTTCTAAAATGAAATTATAGCTATTCAATAAAGGCTTTACCTTCAAGAAGGATTTCCCCTTTTCTTTTCATTTGAAAAAAATGTATTGTACATCATGCTGAATATCAGTATTGTGGTAAGATCTAAAAACACTGCAGCATGATTTAATACCACAACACAGTCACAGACAAACGTTGGTAATCATTCCAGCGTGCGTCAGTACGGCCAATGCTCTCATATCATAAATCTCATATTTGGGAACACACCTGTTGACATCTTTGCTTTAATTGCCAAAACACGTCAAAGCTAAAGTTCCCCTTATGACTTATGAAGCTGTAAAAGGATTGGCTTATGTCTTTATTAAACCAGATATGCAAATATGTTCTGTTTTTTTGGTCCTTCCAAACACCTGAACCAAGCATAGAACTTGCGTACCGGTCATATATGCATACATCTGTGCCAAATATACACAGTATAGAGACAAGTACACAACGTCCAGTAAGCCTGCCTGTATGTGGGCGTGTGTATATTGAATGAGGGTTAATATCTTTTGAGACCGTTTACAATCCATTATGTTCCTAAATAATGTGTTTATCGGTGTCAGCCAGGGGTCTATAATGGGCCCCCTCCTTTTTTACCCCTTCACAAATATCTACAATCTCACAGTGCGACAGGTTGAAAGATTGTAGTCAGATTAATGTAGTTAACCACATTAATCCTGGTTTACACATTTTGGGCATGCCATTATAGGCAAAGGTTTAAAGACTTAAAAAATATGTTTATCAAAGTTCTCAAATTTTGAAAAATAGTCAATGTATAAAACTTCATAAGACAAGCTGTGAGCTTGTATCCCAAAGTACAAATTAGTGCTTACGTGGTTAAGCCTAATCCATAGGTAAAATGGTGTCGCTGGTCAAAAAGAACTGATCTATGCGAGCAAGTGACACATGATGGTAATACATGGTAGCATAAAATAAATACATTACCTTCTGATGCTTGGCCACACGGATATGAGCGGCGTAAGCGTCGGCTCCGGTGCAGGAGACGTCACACAGCTCACAGCGGAGCTGGTTCTGGACGCCGCGGGCAGAGCTGCTGGTTCCTCCACTGCTGCTGCTGCTGCTACTGCTGCTCTGAGACACCTTGAGAGCCGCTTCCTTCTTCTTGTGCTTCTGGCCCTCTAGGTGCTCCTTGTATGTCTGGTTGGAGAGGAAGGGGGGTTACTATTCCTTCATTTGAGACACCATTTGCTTCAAATGTAGGACGTATAATGCAAGCCAAGCATGGCGTTTCAGCATAAAATCTAATCATGTATTAAGTCGGACAAACCTGCAAAGTTTGTTAAACTAATTTGATCAGTGTAAATGTAGAATTGATATACAGCTTTTCAAGGTACTCAAACAAGCTTGTAGATCAGGTTTGTTTTTGGTCTATAACAACATGCCCAAAATAGGGAGGCGAGGTTCAAAGTGATCCCCACCAGTCTTTAGGCTTCAAAGACCACTTGAGAAAGAGGTACTCTAACCCACCGTTTCCCAATAACTTCTTTCAATCTGTCTTCTGACTGGAAAAGCACTACTTCTTAAATCAAGTCTAACACTGGCATGAAGCAACCAATAGATTACATCGTGATCCCTGCCCACTTTCCACAATTCTGTCCTTCTAAGTTGGAGCAGGAAGGGACAAATATTTAGACTAAAATAAAGTCTTGATGTGGGCATAGATTTGCAAGTAAGTCAGGTCAGTGTTCTAGTTAACCAAAGGTATTCATGGATATAAATGTGAATATTAATTCCTATTCATGAGCATTTTATAAAACCTATTTGCCTACAATTTTGAGGTATTTCTACTTTACTTGAGTATTTCCAATTTCCAATACTTTTACTTCTACTCCACTACATCTCAGAGGCAAATATTGTACTTTTACTCCACTACAATTATTTGAAAACTTTAGTTACTAGTTACTTTTAAGATATACATTATTACATTATAAAACATACCTTAACCACTTTAGCCTTATTTTATACATAGTCTATTTGAAAATAGCCGATCTACAAGCTCACAACGCGTCGCAGCGCGACGCGTTGTGAGCTTGTAGATCTGCTATTTTCGACGTGTGCGACAGTGAAACGTGTCTGGGCGGAAACAATTGCTTGACAGTTTGGTTCCGCATCGACAGTTTCTCCACAATTTAGAGACAAATGTGGGCACATAATCATAAATATGATGATCCTAATATACAATTGAGAGTGGCGCGCATGCGCGACCGACACGGTACGACCGACCGTGTACCGTCTACTGTCACTACGGTCCTTTTCAACCCCAAAACAAGCCCCAAAAGAAGCGCGACCATCCGCTTACAATAAGCGGACATGGCAGTTGCCAGGTTCAGAGAAACAAGCAACCAGGTTAATGAAAACAACCGCAAAGCCACGGCGTCCTCTAACATTAGTCAACCCAGTACAATGCTCGGTGCAGATAAACACTTGTTGAACCAAACAGTGCGTCAAATGAATGTCTATTTACTGCTAGTAAAACAGTCAAATTACAGCAGCATCTCCTTCTAGCGTTAAACTCGTGTTACTCCAGTGGTTCTCAAACTTTTTCATGTCAAGGACCCCCAAATAGACGCTTATTACCCCACGGACCCCCATTTGAAAAGATAAGCCAGGGACCCCAATAAGAGAAGGTTTTTACGGCTCTCTAGCAGTGATTCTCAACCATTTTAACTTCAAAGGACCCCCAGTTTGACATCCATTAGGCTATTGACCCCCATTTAATGGCATTTATATCTCTGGGACCCCAATTTATATTGTAAAATCAATGTTAATTTAACTCTGAGTGTCCCCAAATGGAACCAAATGGACGGGTCCATTTGGTTCCATTTGGACACTCTCAGAGTTACAGACCCATAAGGGTCCATTTGGTTCCTATCCATCATTTAGCTGGGGACCCCCTGGAACCCCCTCAAGTACCCCTGGGGGTCCCCGGACCCCACTTTGAGAACCAATGAGTTATATCACCACTTTTAACAGCCTGCTCAGGGACTACAGATGAAAGCTAGCTTCTGGCTAACTCTGGTTCATTACACGGATGTGAAAACCAACATGTTGATTAATGTGCACTGTGTCCCTGGTAAATAAATAAACATGATAGCAATACTGTTGATAATGTAATCATTTAAAACGTCACTGCCATGCAGAAGTTGTAGGCATACTTTTATAGCCGTTAGCACTGGTTAGCCTAGGTTGTTTTTAACCCAGTTTCAGAGGCTGCTTAAAGTTAGTTTTAGCAGATCTACAAGCTCAATTTTAACAGACAAGATATAACAAATGCAATGTTGATTAAAAGCTGCATTCTGCGTTGTATAATGAATTGTTATGGACAGGTCGATTGTGACATAAGTTTATGAAAACAAACCAACAGAGTCCTGGGGCCTGAAACAAACGTAACCTGGCGTTTGCACTTAATTCATTTAAGGCCCGTACATGTACATAAACGTTCAAATTTCAAATATAAAGTTCTTACCTCATGGCCACGGATGTGACAATTCTGTTCGAGCCCTCAGAAGTAACCGTATCTTCAGTATTGTTCAATAAAAAGCATTTTAATCCGATCGGTGGCCATTTTCTCAGCATGTCCGCCATGCTTTCAAATGCATTACCCATCGGTTGGTAGGTGTACTGCACTCTGATAGACTGTGCCAGCTATGAGCAAATGGCCACCGATCGGATTAAGATGCGTTTTTATTGAACAATACGGAAGATACGGCTACTTCTGAGGGCCCGTACATAATTATAACATCCGTGGCCATGGGGTAAAAACTGTGTTTGAAATCTGAACGTTCATGTAGTCCAAAAAAGGCGGGAAAAAATACAAATAAAGTAATAAAGGCGGGAAAATAAGTAATATTACTCACCTCAGACAAAAGACGACGAAATGAAAGTAGATCAGTGATATATGAACCGAAATCAAGTAGAACAGTTTCCATAGTAATCTATCATCGACCGGAGAGACCTAGTATCGAGCGACCTAGCATCCGCTGGAAACCTTGAGAAGTGAGCCGAGCTCTGCGGGAACGGTGGATTTAAGGGGCGGGACAAACCAACAAGGGCTGTGATTGGTCTGACAAGCAGACATGCGTACATGCAAGAGGGCATCCCCGGGAATGCCCTCTCACGTGTACGCAAGCACAGCCCCCCCCCGCCCACACCCACACACACGCTGTTACACGCACGCACATGCGCACGCACCCAAACAACTCTATGACGTGCACACACAAACACGACACGAACACGACACAAGCCCCGCCCCCCTTCCCCACACACACACACACACACACACACACACACACACACACACACACACACACACACACACACACGCACACACACACACTATTACAAGCACGCACATGCGCACGAACCAAAAATAGATACATTTGTTTTCAATGCAAACGTCATTTCACTAATTTAAAAGTTAAAGAGAAGAAGTTAGCGAAATATATAACAGCAATAATAATAATAATAATAATAATGAATATTGATAATAATAACATTATATATATTGTTTTAAATAAGAAATACATCAACTCTAAATTAGAATTAACAATGCAAGGAATAAATATAATAGCAACAGAATAAGAATAATAAAAACAACAAAGCTAAAAAAACAAAACAACTGGGGAGCAATTAATCTTTGGAATTATTCAGTAGTAGTATTATCTGATTATATGATTGAATATTATTGAATAAACACTGGTTATTGTGTTCAATCATTTTAAACAGGGCAGTCATGTTAAAAAACATCAACAGTGGTGGAACAAGTACTCAACTGTTTTGCTTAAGTAAAAGTATCAATACTGCAAAGTAAAAGTACTCTGTTATAAAAATATGTGCTGACCGATTGTGAGAGACCACTGTTGTTATCAATACTGTACAATCAATTGAAAAAATAGCATATGTGTCTACAGTGCCACAACTGTACAGTTAAGCCAGATCAAAGTGAAAGTATCAGTAGTTAAACCACTGTGCACAGTAGTTGAGATTTAGACCCAAGACCTGATCTGTGTGTGTGTGTGTGTGTGTGTGTGTGTGTGTGTGTGTGTGTGTGTGTGTGTGTGTGTGTGTACATCTCTCACAGACAGACATCTCACTCATTGTTTTTAATCAGTAATTGTGCAATAGTCTGTGTTCTTATCTCTCTCTCTCTGAGCCCCCCCCTCTCTGAACCCCACACCTCCCATTGTTTGAACAAACCTCTAATTTGCATGTGTAAGGAACATTCCCTAGCAGAGAAAAGAGAGACGTCCAGGTATCTTAAAGGCATTTTAAGGTAAACAGTCCTCTCCCGCATTCATTGAAAAACTCCCACCAATCATTTATGTTAGGTGGGTGTATGCCTTGCCCATGTATCCAGGTATATCACCTTTTTCACCCAGTACTTCTTCACAGCTTGTTCTCAGCAACCAAAACAAAACCATCTGGAAGGAAGTGAAAATTACAGAACAGGAAGCAGTTGCTGAATATATAGAGAAAAGTGTATTGCGCCCTCTGGTGGGAACAACATGCTACCTCTAAAGTTTCCAGTAGCCCTATGACTCATATGGGTATAAATGACCATAACAATGATAAGATCAGAAAATCAGAATATAGAGCTTTAACGTACGGTAGGGTTAAAACAAAAGGTTTTTTGTTAAAAGGTTAAAGCACCATATTCTGATAGTAATCATTACTATAGAGCTTTGTTCAGTTACAGGAGTCTCCATGTCTCTCCAGCTCTTTATTAAACAGAAAATACAATATCAGGTAGGTGACAAATTCAGCCAATCAGGAGAAAGTACCCATTTAATCAGCTTAATTTTTATAGCGTTCCAGTTCCAATTCTGTCTGCTCATTTCTTTGTCTCACCACTTCCAATTGTTTAATCTATATCCTGTCTTAGTTCTCCATCCTGATTGGATACAATTGGTATCCTGACCTGAACATTTCTAAGTGAATAAGTGTACATCTGGATACAGTGTCTTCATATACATTCATATTCAGATTGAAGTAATCTTTAAATATTAGTTAAAAGGTTGAAGCTCTATATAGTGATACATACTGAGATAGGATGATGCCTGTATAATACATGTAACAATTCAATGTCAGAGTTCAAATATAAACGCCAACACAATGAGTAGGGCACAACAGGGAATCGAACCCCATCCCAGTAAAACCAGGAGCTCCATGCCTGTGCCTTTGTTTTGTGTTGTTTTTTTTTTACGCGAACGACGCGGCGCAAATGAAACGCGACGCAAAACCCCTAGCAGCAGCAAAAGGAATAAAAACATGGTTCTTACCTTGAACACCAATCTTCACTGCATAGAGGCAGCTCTTCACTGCAGCAGCAGCATAAGAGTTCTTACCTCTTATGCAGCTAGCACCACCTGGACCCCAGCAGCAGCTAGCACCACCTGGACCCCAGCAGCAGCTAGCACCACCTGGACCCCAGCAGCAGCTAGCACCACCTGGACCCCAGCAGCAGCTAGCACCACCTGGACCCCAGCAGCAGCTAGCACCACCTGGACCCCAGCAGCAGCTAGCAGCACCTGGACCCCAGCAGCAGCTAGCACCAACTGGACCCCAGCAGCAGCTAGCACCAACTGGACCCCAGCAGCAGCCAGCACCAGCAGCAAACACCACCAGGCCGGGCCCCCAGCAGCAGCTGCTAGTACCACCAGTCCAACGGTACCTCCTCTTTCCACCGCTCCGATGGCCACCGCAGCGAAAGACGGCAAGAAA